>NW_025048049.1:460000-507395 GCF_018831695.1 Puntigrus tetrazona | reverse complement strand
CTTCAGTTACTCATCATCGTTTGAAACTCGAATGGCTTTCATTTTTCCAATGCAAACACAAACAAAAGGAGATATTAAATAAATCAGTCATCAGTCACACTTACCTTCATGGAAAAATATCTTTTAGCATATGCTTTGCTTCATGTTAAAGTGCACCATTCACAGCCTCAAATGTAAAAGCGCAGGCATGTATCGAATATTAGTTCATGCCAGTGAACATTCCTAACTTGTGTGTTAAATATCGTGTTTCCTCAGGAGTTCCTGGAACACATAACGCCAACGATGGCATGAGATTTCCCTGTCGCTCCACATCCCGTTTCCCTTCTGTATTTATCATCTCAGAC
Source organism: Puntigrus tetrazona (assembly GCF_018831695.1). Taxonomy (NCBI): domain Eukaryota; kingdom Metazoa; phylum Chordata; class Actinopteri; order Cypriniformes; family Cyprinidae; genus Puntigrus; species Puntigrus tetrazona. Next base: position 507,051 of record NW_025048049.1, on the reverse strand, counting down.
TTTTCTTTAAGGAAAGGATGCTTCCCAGCAATATCCATATCCTCTACGGCTGCACCCCTAAAGCCCCTCGCTCCTGGCGCAGAAAAGCGGATCAAGGCCGCTGTGCTCACACCCGACAGAAGTGCTCAGGAACTTCTGCAATTAGAGGAAACTGGATGTGAGGCAGTCGCGCGCACTCCTTCCAGGATTTATGGCACGGCCGTCACCATGGCTGCAGAACCCCGCCAAAATCAACACGCATAATCAATTATACGACATCTCGTGAGTTTCCATTGTCGCGTCACCAGCGGTGGGTGTCGAGAGTAAAAGTACAAATATTCGCGCTGCTTTCCAGTTTCAGTAATTTGATTTTGGAACAGCAGAAAGTACAAATTGATAAATGCATATTTCATATGCTTTTGTAATTGATCGTTTTATATTCTAGAATTTATATAATCCTACTGTTAAAAACAGGAGGACCAATAATGGTATTTAAATATCAATTTGGGTTATACTTCATGTAATGTACAAACAATATAGTATTTAAAAATTTGAAAACAAAAATCATGTTATAGGGCAGTTATATAGGCAAAATATGTAAACATTTTTAGTCTCCCCTATAATGCATTTTTCGAAAATGAGCTTTCGTGCAGTGTGTAACACAGCTCTAAGTGAATGAAAACATCCCACAAAGTTTTAAATTGCGAGCGTTATCAACCGAATGAATTGTTACTTCTCAAAATGTCCAACTCTGGAAGCACTGAAGCGAATTACGTTTTTAAAAGCCGTCAAAATTAAGCATGAGCATATTGTACGCCCACTTGTTGGTCATTTTCGCGTTGGTCCTAAAGTAAATGCGATTTCATTCTTTGCCACTGGTGTTCATAAACACTGCTAATGAGATCGACCGATCAGGGTTTGGAAAATGAATCGTTGGAACGAATTGGTTAGGAGTCAATGAACAAATTAGGTAAAAAAATAAATGCATATTATAAGAAAAATTAAAGTATTTTTGACCTTGCGTGCCATGTCGACCATTGTTGTTTGGGACTCCCAAAACCAAAATCTGAACCTTTCATAACCCATAACAAAGGCACTTTTAAATTTGCATGTACATACCAGAAAGTCATTCAAAACAACTAAGACAGAGAGGAATTTGCTTTCTTCACCTCGTTTTTATATTAAAACTACACCATTAAGATGACGCCATAATAAATTTTGTAAAAATGCGCTCTGGGAAATTAAAAGAGTAGATCATATGAATCAGTGGAGATCTACTAGGACCATTGAAAAGTACTGATAAAAGTGCGGTACCCATTTCTCCAGGTTAAAATACAACAAGAATGCTGTGTATGAATGTAATGTAAGAAATGTGGTGGGGCTGTAGGTATACTATGCTTTGGAATGCAGTGAAGTAAATTAAAAAAAAAAAAATTATCTGATAAAGTGAAGATACTTAAAAAATGTTATGACAAAGTTCCGGTGGTTGCTGCGTTGGCTGCCAGGCACCCTTCTATCAGCACCCTTTTCTCGGCAGCATGCATGGTTTGAGGAATCGCTCATGTCTGCGTTGATGAGAAACGAATAGCAATTCTGAAAACTTGGCATCTGGTCAATCGTTAATACGAGCAATCCCAGTCAGTTTTCCAGACACAGGTTGAAACTGAAACAGGCATTGCTCGGTCTGGTCTTTGTTTTGCGCTTGGCCCAGGCAGCGCTTCTGCAGGCCCCTGAGGTGAGCTTCGGTAGGTGGCGCTGTTCATTCATCCAAACATGCTGAGTCACTTGGATCCAAACGAATGGAGCAAAGAAGCAATCACTGCAGCCTTAAACCCTCAGATACTACAGCTGAAGGTGAAGTGAATTGAATGTTCTCCTCAGAGGAGAAACATTGTTATGTTCTCATATACGCCGATATATTACGAAACCCTCAGCTCCCAGACCTAATACTCTGGTACAATTTTATCCCTTTTGGGAAAATTGCAGTCTGTTTCTCTGATTGGTTAGCTTAATAGAGTAGAATAGACTCTGTGAATTAGGGCATGACGCGTTTTGTTCATTTTCCCCCCTCCAAATTTAATAAGCACATTTCTCCTGGAAGAGTGAGCTTAATTCGACGGACAGAATTGGACGAATTTGATCGAGAATCACTGTTATATATCGTCCACTTTCACTGCTTTTCGGCTTAAACCGTTTGAAATGGATACTAGGTTACTACTCGATCAATACCATATGCAGAATGTACAGCTTATGTATATATCATATGAGTTCAGCGTATATAACCTACATTTTTTCAATAGTTCGCGAATAAAATTCGTATATCGCTTGTGGCATTTTACATCGAAAATCTGACTGCTTTTCCAAGCCTGTTGTAGTCACACAAAAATTAGGAGTGACACAAAGTCGGTTGTTTATTTAGTTTAGCGCAACGTTGCGTCGGTTACCAATGCAGAAAACATTATTTCGCAAGCGGTGAAATTTCCCGTGACGATCACATATTACATGAAAAGTCTGTCTGCAGCAACGCATCTTCCGGGATGCTAGTGTTTATTTATTTAAAGCGGCGTGTTTATCCACGCACGACGCCATTCTGAAACTATATGTCGTCCTCCTTATGTGTCAGCGTTGAACTGGTAAACACTATTGTTTCACTAAAGCAGCCTTGGATGAGCGACCTTATTATCTCAAATAACGTAATGTCGGCTTTAACTTTTCTGTGAATTTTATCAAACTAACCTTTGTTAATTACATTGCGCCGTTGATGGAAACAGATGAGGTGCTAATTGCTGTAGGTGCTATTAGCACAGACGGAGCATCTAATGGGCTCGGCGAAAGTCGCACGTCGGGTGCCCTGTGCTGATCAAAATAACGATTGAGCCATTTGCCAGAGGCTTTTAAGAGCTGTTATTATAACCTATGCAGTGTTTCTTGGTAGAAAGGTAGGTTTTATTAGCCAGATGGCAAACAAGGACACTAGATCCGACCTCTCTCCACGTTTCTCTATGGCCTGTCACCTCGGATGCCTCCTGAGACCTTCAAGGTCGAATTAATAATCAAATTTGTAGCTCTCTGTCCTTTTGGGGAGTTTCTTCTCAGCGCTATGTAAATTTCACTGCATATATTTGAAATTTAGAGTGCTGTCTCTCTGACTTTTGCATCGAGCGGCTGGTGGCTCGTCTTTTTAGATCTGCGCTACGAAGGCATTAGGCCAGGAACTTGCTTTATGACCCTCCTTGTCAGGTTTTGGCTGGGAACAAGAAAACAATAGTGTGAACCCGCGGACAACTCCCAGTCAGCGATATGACAAAATGCACCAGGAAACACCTCGTTACCTCTTCGGGAAATGCCTTTTTGGTTTCTTCTTTTGAAACCGTTGGAGAAAATGTGTTTTGTGCGTTACAGGAATGTTGTTTATATACACACGCGGCAGTCGGACTCGTTTTTTGGACTGCATTCAGCAAAGCGTCCCAAAATAATCAAACTTAGCTTACATAGCAGAAAAAGAAATACTAAAACACTTTCTTTTGCAGGACAGATGATAGGACATGTATGTAAAGCGCAGACTAAATGCGCTGGAATAGCACCGCGCTGCCGGCGTATTCAAATGAAATCAATGTCATTCTTTTTCTGAAAAACAAGTCAGAAAGCATCATGTAAAATTAGGCTCAATGCGCTCAATCCGTGGATGCCAGCATTATTTGCCTGACGCAATTAATGCCGCATTAGTGCTTTGTGCTATTACCTGATTTGCATCATTCTTTAGTGAATAATTTTCAGCACCATTACTCCGGCCTTCAGTGTCACATGATGCTTAGAATGAATTCTAATATGGTGATTTGCTGCTCGATAACATTTGTTATAATTAGCGGCATTGAAAACAGTTGCGCTGAGGTTGAGCGGGCTTCGCACCGCCGCTGGGACAGAAATGTCGCCGCGTTTCGGGTGTTCAGGATTGATCGGTTCGTAAGCTGAAATAGTTTTTCCGACGAAGAACATTTTGAATAAGAGCTTGATTATATTTCCCTGGGTCGGTTGGGTACTTGGGTTATTTTGTAATTGCAGAACCTCTTTTGGAAATGATGCAAGTGCACAAGAACAAGTAATCACAGTGTTTTATTCGTCAGTAGGACAGCTTGTGTCATTCATTTAAATAAAGGCCTTTGGATCTTTTAGATGTTGGAGTTTTTAGATTTTTAGAGTTTTTGTTGCTCTTTGAATCAAATATACATTATTAGAATTAATTAGAATTATATATGTACACTTGTGTGTGTATTTTAATATATATATATATAAATGTGCACATTAACATGCTGTTTGTCTCCTGATCTCATCAGGTCATTAACTGTACTGTAATATCGGGCGAAGGTTTCTGTGTCAGTGTATCTCTTTCTCTCTGTGTGTGTGTGTGTGTGAGTCTGTATAAAGGTCAGTGTGTTTTTATCAGTGCAGATCTTTGTTGGGTATATCTAACAGCGTTTCCCTCTATAGCATCTGCAGGACAGAATCCTCCACCCTTATCAGTCAGGCTCAGATAACTAGATTCTTCATTTCAACCTGACCAGCTGCTGATACAATATAGGAGGTGTGTGTGTGTGTGTGTGTGTGTGTGTGTGTGTGTGTGTGTGTGTGTGTGTGTGATTGGCAGCTTTATCAGTCATGTTTAATGCTGGTTTAATGATCGGTTCCATCCACCCGTGAGCAAAGATGGACAGATATGTGTCAAATCATGTGGGTCAGTGCTCTCTCACATGCATTTGATGTTTGTCAAGAGTCTTTAATGATTTTTACAAACTATTTACTTTCATAATGTGACGTATGTCATAATAACAATATAATGGCAGGATATTGAATGATAAAACGTTGGACAGCAATACAGCCTTGTAGATATAAACAAATGGCAACTATACAAATAGAAGGAATGAATAAATACAGACAACGATATAGGCAGACAGCAATATAATGTAATTATAGAACAGTATTTGTAAAGCTTTTGACATAGTCTCAGCTGGGAGAATACTTTATTTTATTTATTAGAAGTATATGGCAGTTGGTTAAAAGTAAAAGAAACTGATTGCATGAGCTGAGAAAGAATTCTATTTCAAACTGCTGCATTTAATGTAAGATTATAAAGGCTGTCATTTTCTTTCGGAATAATGCGCTCGAGAAATGTGTATTAAAGATTAGCTCACCCAAAAATGTAAATGTGTTGAAAATGTGCTCCCCCTCAGGTCACCCAAGTAGATGTGGATGAGTTTGCTTCTTCATCAAACCGATTTAGAGAAATGTAGCATTGCATCCCTTGCTCAGCAGTGGGTGCTCTGCAGTGGATGGTGCCGTCAGAATGAGAGTCCAAACAGCTGCTAAAAACATCACAATAATCCACACCACTCCGGTCCCTTAATGAACATCTAGTGAAGTAAGAAGCTGTGTGACGATGTGATCTTTTGACCTTTTGACTTCATAATTCGTAATAACGCTTCTTCCAGTGAAAAAGTTCAGTTCAACTCTTTTCAGTTTTAAATAGTTCTCAATTTTTCAAATTTTACACTGAAGAGAGCAAAAGTTATAGATGACAGACTTTTACTATGATGGATTTATTTCTTACAGACATGCAGCCTTTGGCTTCATAAGATGTTATCGGATGGAATGAAGTGGTGTAGAGCACTTGTGGATATATTTTTATTATCTTTTTGGGAATATTTGGATTCTCATTCTGATGGCACCCATTCACTGCACAGCATCCACTGGTGAGCTACAGTTGTAATTTCTCCAAACCATTTATATACCCCACTGACATTCATTGGCCAAAAATAACCTTCAGAATATGCTTTTTGCACAAAAAAAGTCATACATAACAAAAGGAGAGTAAACTGTGATAAAATTTTTATTTTTTTATTTTCAGGCGAACAATCTCTTTAATAAAAGTAGTAGCATTTACACAATGCAGGAGATTTTGGTTTTATTTTTTATAATGTGCATACACTGAGCAGATTTCATTGCAGATTTTTCATTTTTGACAAAAGACACTTCTGAATGTGGCAATAGGAAGAACAGTTTACAGAGGATTATTCATTAGTGTCTGCTTTCCTGTTTGCTGATTTTGCTGCTGTCATTAGCTGTGTTTGGTAAAGGCGACAAATATTGCTCATATAAAGCCTAAATATGATCTGCACAAGTATGCATTTGCTTGCACAGTCTATCAAGCACTATTAGGATTAAATTAATGTAAAGTGTGTGTATTACAATGTGCAACTGGAGGGCTGAAAACATGCCATCAGTATTGTGCGTGAAAAAGAAAAGAAAAAGCGATTTCGTTGAACCATGACAGTTAGTGTAATTCCATGAGGCGGCCCTTTTTAAGGAGGTACTTGGCGAGCAAAGCTTCCGTTTCTCGGATGAGAATCTTTGAAGCGGCGAGCAGCCTCTCATCTTTTGTGAGACGGACTTTGTTGCCATGGCGACGGAAGAAGAGACAGAGAGCGGGAGACGGGCATTGAAGTGCCACGCAGCTGCCACATGACGCCACGGTTGTTACCATGGCAACATACTTGGTCACCATTTTCATGTGAATGAAATCCAGTGGCCGATAACCTTGATGTGCATTTTCAGTATATTGGACACCACGGATGGTCTAATTGTGCATGTAATTGTGAAATGTCTTCAAAATCGATTAAAACGATCAGATTACGTCATTAATCTCTCATTTTTAAATCCGCTGTCATATAGAGACCATCCAGTCAGACCATAATAATATTCCACAATTGATCAAATAAATGCAGCCTTGGTGAGCTTAAGATATTTTTAAGAGCGTAACACAGCGTTTACTTGACAAATCTGAGAAAGTCTGAGCCATCGTTGCTAGGTTGAGCACAAGCGTCTTGGTTTGTGTCTGTTTCGTTTCGGAGAGAAGTAAACCGAGATAATAAAGACCTCATTTGTGACTTTTCTCTCCTACAGTCATTCGTTCTCAGACTGGCGAAGATGTTGGCATTCCCGCTATGATACATCTCAATGGTACATTGTTCCTCGTCAATTGCTTTCCTGTCCACGCCGATCCGTTCCCGGCTCGATAATAAACACAGTTATATGTGTGACGAACGCGTCTCAAGTCAGCGGATGGTTACGAAACGGACGCTATCTTGAAAACAGCGCTATTGTGAATAAATGTAGAAACACAGAGAGTAAATGTTGTGGGGCAAATCTCCGAGTCACACCGAGTTAATGCGTGTGAAGTCTTGGGAATTTCTCAGACGCGAAGGCCTTTGAAATCCGAGACTTTTAACATGACTGCACGCCCCAGATTGCCTTAAAGCTGGCAATAACACAGAAATGACTAAACTGGCCTGACTAAAGCAGTCTGATGTGACAGAAATATTGATGTCAGAGAGGAGGAGGGTAACAGGAGATCGGTGACAGCAGCTGAGAGAGAGTTCACAGCCTCCCCAAACCCATCTGAACTGAAGATCCGTGACTGCTCATCTGTCTGCTGAGGCTCCGCTAAACCCGCTTTCAAAAGCAACGCTTTACAACTTTTGAGGATGTTACCACTAACAGACCACTTTTAAGTTGCTTTTTGTTTTTTACAATTTTTTTAAACGAAACAATACCAGTTACTCTGCTTTTGAGAAGTGTGTTCTGGACCAGAATGTCTGTTTTTGGGTTGCCAGGTGGTGGGAAACGCAGCGTGCCGCAGCCGTGAAATCCAGCAAACATATGAGATATCGTAGATTGTATCTGACCCCAAAAAACCCTCTGCATCCATCTATAAAGCCCGGTGAACGTAGGAATAATAAAATGTGAATAAATCAACTTACGGCGTGAGGCTCGTTGCCTGTCATTGTGCTCGTCCTCCTAAACCTGGCCACCTTTAATTGTGCGTTCATTGTGCGTCGTACTGCTCAGTTTGACCGCTGTTTGCTCCAACCTTTGCACTGAACCAGTTATTACTGACCAATTTTTATCATTTAAAGCAGACCTTTTCTGTTTTACCAATAGGTTTTGTTTTAAAAGTCTACCACTTTCTCACAACCTTATCTGCAGAGCTTTTCGGGTGGAGGTCAGAGCATTGCTGTAGTATACAACAGATAACTCTGTACAGCCTGGCATATCCAATTTTGAAATGATGCATCTGACTTTTTTTACGGCCCATGTATGACACATTAGCTCAATATTGAGGAGAATAAGCAACTCAGTTTTATTTAGAAACACAAACTGAGACATAATATGCAGCCCCTGATATTAACATGGCCAACAAGTATCTAATTCTTGTAATATAAGTCAGTAAGATCCCTATAAATGCATAAATATTTGTTGTTACTCTATATTTCCCAGTAGCCTTTTAGTGCGATTTGTCTGAAAATGATGTGTGGATTATTAAGTAAAGCAATGTTGATTGAGCGTTAGCGTTCACGTTTGCTAAACGTTTGCTGCTGTAGCGCTCTGAGAATCGTGAAATGCGCCTGCATGGATAATGTACGAATCCAGACATACGACTACTGTCATAACTACAGAGGACATACAGGGTTCATCTGAACAACGCTCTCATTTATTCTGCACTCTCAGCAGCGAATTGTTTATCTCTGGCTGACATTAATATTCAAACGCGTTCAGAGCTGTTGGGTGACGCTACGAGATCATTCCTCATGCTTTATTCGTATTTCAACTAATAATTATTCTTAATCAGATTTCCACGTCTGTTGAATGTAATGACGCGTAAGAGCTTTAAGATGAATAGGATATTATGAAAATTATTCTGCGTCATATACATGGTTCGTGAGGTCAGGCCGTTCGTTTCCGTAGAAATGCGTTATCATTAAAATGCGATGCTCTAAAATGTTTGGGAAGGAATATTAAATAGAATAGACCGTTGTTTTGTTGTAGTTTTTTTCATTAGAAATGAGGATGATGTTAATGTAATGTTATCCAAATAGACTAGTTTATGCTAATGTATTTGGATATAGATTGTGAATCAAATTATCACGTGACTCACATGTGTCATGAATGATAATATATGGACAGGATGTGTTTATTTCACATCTATTTCATCATTTAAACCATCGTGGTTCTCGTTGGGGCGTCTGTTTCACACGAGATTAATAATATTAGCGGATTTAAATGTATACGTGCTTTATATCCATTCATCAATTTAAAACATGCTGTATTCAAATCCAGATTTCCTTTTTAACGGTTTAGTAATAAAAAAATTCCATAATACTGTCAATTTACATATAGATACTTATTTAATTCATCCTGTATTTAATTGAAATGATTTGAGATTTTTGTTTTGTGTTTAAAATTCACATTTCTTGTTATTTGTAATATTCGCATTTATTTTATATATTTATTTAAAATTTGGATTTCCTGTTCATATTTTCAAAAATATTTAATAAATATTTACAAATTAAATAAAAAAATTAAATAATAATAAAATGTAATTGATCAAATATAATTGATAATTGATATTTAATATATGCTGTATATTCAGATTTTACTGATCATGTAATATTCAAAAATCGATAAAAATATTATAGGGTAAATAAAAATTCAGGTTTTATTATTCTCTGTAAAAAAATCCATCCTACCGTCACTTTATAGATAATGTATGGTGATTTTTTTAAGCGGCCCAGATGACCTGAACTGACTCTGGTTTCAGTCGAGCCTGACCCCAGGGTTTTCCCACACTGTCAGCCAGACCTGAGCATTTGATCCTGGAAATAAAGAATGCATCTCCTATAAAAACATAGAGAAACAGGAGAAGCATGGCTGTCCTGCCTGGGTTTCAGACCTGACCCTGGACGTGCGGCTGGTGTTTTCATGCCATCTTATCTGCAGTGACCGAGAGCGAATCGACCCCTCTTTGTTGTGCTCTGAGAGCAGATGTTTGCAGATATCACAGCGAGATTGTGAGAACAGCCTTGAGGGTGACATGGTGTTGTTTTCAGCGATGAATTTAAATGAAAATGCTTGGAATGGGAAACGTCCCTCACCTTCCTCGCTCTCACTCTTTCTGCTCTTGCTATTTTATGCAACATTTAATGTACAGTCCACAATATTTGCATTTCCTCTATGCATAAAGTGTCTGCTACATGACATGCTTTGCTTTTGAAAATGTGCTTATGTTCTGAAATGCATTTCCAGTGTGATGATACATATATATATATGAAATATAAGATATATTGACATTTATATATGTGTATATATATATATATACACATAGAGAGAGAAAGACAGAGTAACCTGTCTCTTTAATAAATATAAAGTCAATTAGCTTTGTTTATTATTATCTCAGTTTTAGTTTTAGTACCCTTTGTGGGCGGTTGCCAGGGAAATGCCATTGGTTACTATTATTTGAGCATTATTTATATAAGTTGTACTTTCTTTCAGATAAGTTTAAGTTTCAGAAATGTACTCTGTGGTAGCGATGCGCTTTTGTCATTTTTATTAGTTTTGTCCTTTTGTCTTCAGCAGCTACCTAAGAAATCAACAATAAGCTGTCAGTCTGCGAGAACGGGCGCATCTGTGTTTTTTGCACTTCGCTGAATAACTTAAAACACAATTACCTGAAACATCTGGCTGGTGATATAATAAAAAAAAATGAGCACAATTTACATAATGCAAATGTGTGCCTTTTTTTTTATCACCTCAAGTTAACGTGACGTTCGAGACGCTGCATGTCAACTTTTGGATACGAGCGGTCTTAACGTTGGCTTTAGTCACATGTTGCATTACTGAGCAAATGACAATTAGTGGGCGACAACCTCTTTAAATAAAGATGCTCCGTCTCTGACCTTCTTGATCTAGCGGAGGTGTCATCGTTTAATGTTTCTTTCGTTCAACTTCTGGAGGGCTTTTGATTTCTTGAGTCAGGCCTACAAGAGAAACCTTCATCTGCTGTTCTTCTAAAGAGAAACCTGATGTTATTTCACAGTGGCTGCCATCCTTTGCGGTTATGAAATAAACATCCTTTTTTTTTTTGCCTCCCTGGATAATTGGATCAACTGTACTGAACCCCTCGTCTCAGCTCATTACACAGGCCCAAACACGATGTTATCTGTGGAGTAATGAAGGGATCAGCATGAGGATCTTCAGGCCTAATGTTCAAGAATAAAGTAAATAGTGCCATTTAAAACCTTAAAGGAACAGTTCACTCGAAAATGAAAATCAGATGTGCTCACCCACGGGTTTTAGCATTGCTTTTAGCGTTCCGTCGCTTGCTCGCCGGTGGATGCTCTGCAGTGAATGGGTGCCGTCAGAATAAACAGCTGATAAAGACATTACAATGATCCACACCACTCCGGTCCATCAGTTATTGTCTGGTGAAATAAAAGCTGCATGTTTGTAAGAAAACAAATCCATCATTAAGGCGTTTTAATTTTACACAGCTAGCAAATTTGTGAAAAAGTTGTCAAAAGTTAACTACATATTTGGTGTGTTTTGGCTTGATCTGTGCATACGTCTCTCCTGATTCAGACAAGATGACTTTTCTTTGGATCCGTCCTCTCATTCTGGCGGCACCCATTCACTGCAGAGCATGTCCTTAGGGTGAGTACCTTTCCAGCAAAACCTATTCTTTTGAAGAACTGAGAGCGATGCATATTTAAAATAACATCAAGAACTTTTTTTCGAGAACTTTAGGTCTTTTGTAATAAGAAAGAGTTGCTTTGCTCAACTTATTGCGCTACAAATAACTTTTATAAGTTTCTGTTCTCTATCTGCTGCTCTCATTCTGTGGTCTTATCTGCTCTGGTGTTTGTTGCTAGTAAGCAATTTGCTGAAAATTTTCAAGGCCTCTCTTGATGTGCCTCCGTCCGATGGAAACGGCCTTGCGATTAGATTCTGCTGCGCTCAGCGTTCGGAAATCACAGGCGCAGTCGGAGAGTTTGAGACTTGATAAGCTCGCAGGCCTCTGATGCTTTAATCAAACACTTTACTGAGTTTAATTTCAGATAAGATACCGTGTGCTCAAGTGTGCTTTGTCATGAACGGAAGCAGGAAAAATAAAAATGAAATCAGGGTCATTTGGGGGCTATTGTGTTCGTTTGTCTGCGTGCATATTGCTGGAAAAACTGGACATGCTTTTCGCATTACGCTGCATTTTTTTATTATTCAGCGTAATCATTTAATCGACTCATTAATTCTTACATGCGGCTTTGGCGCACGCGATGCAAAATAGGTCGTGTTGATTTATGTTGATTAATTTTATTGTTTGCAAAAAACTAGTTCATCGAAATGAATCGCCTGCGTCTCATGCTGCATGTGTTTGGAGATTTCAATGAATGTAATTTAACCCAATAAGCTCTTAACATGACCTAGAATTCTGATATAGAATAATATCTGTATATTAGTGTGCACGCATGCGTGTCACTGTGCATATTACATTATATTAGCATAATAATAAATACGCTCTGCATTAATTCCTGCTGAATAGTCTGTTTCACTTAGAAACGCTGTATGACGTTAAATGCATTACGAATGCTGCTTCATTATGTTTTTAATAATTGAAAGTCCATATTGAATATAGTTGATAGAAGTGACATCTGCTTAGTTTTTTAACCGGTTTCCACTCTCATCTGCAATTGAAATGAGGAGGATTATTTGCATACCGACATTATTGGCTCTTTTCTCTGTCACATGGCAGTTTCTCACAGGAAGACGCATGTAAAAGAAGCATCGAGCGCTGAGCATGCCAAAGATGCACCTGCGGTGGGTCGCAGGAAGCACGCACAATAGAGTTTGTGTCAGCTCTGAGCATCCTGTGCTCGCGAGGAAGTCAAGATTCCTTTAAATTCGCGCACACGCACATTTACACCCCGTTCGCTTCTCACACTTTTGCACGCGCGTAAGCTTTACATCAACAAGAGATTTCTTTATTAATGCATGTATCCTCGGTGCACGTTCATCTACGTAATCTTTCATCAAAATGTAAAAGCACGCTTTGAAATGACTTTCCTCTTCAGCTGATGTCATCAGCACCTCTTACTTTTCACCATCCAATCGGTTCCCGTGGATAAAGTCAAGCTCTGCTCGGGTTGGTTCCTGAGTAACCTTTAAATGAATAGTCCACCACCCAAAAAAAATTCTAATTTATTTCTTTATTTAGATTTGGAAACATTTGCTGTTGCACTCGCTCAGCAGTGAATGGGTGCCGTCAGAATGAGAGTCCAAACAGCCGATAAAAACATCGCAATAATACACACCACTTTAGTCCATCAGTTAACATCTTGAGAAGCAAAAAGATGATTTTTGGAACAAACAAATCTATCAAGGCATGCTAACTTTAAACCGTTGTTTTTGAACAAAATGTCCATAACTCATATTAACAATGACTCCGGTGTATCTTATTCCATAAACTGTTGTCTTCTCAAACCAAATCCATATTTGTGTAGATCTGATTTTGGACTGTTTTGGCTAATAAACATTGCTTGATTGGTTCTTTTTGGCCTTATGAGTCTTTTAAACCAGAGAAAGCGATGTGATTGATAGAGGAACTGGCTTAAAGTTAAAAACACCTTGATGATGGATTTGTTTGTTACAAAAACAGCTTTTCGCTTCACAAGTCATCAGCTGATGGACCGGAGTGGTGTGGATTATTGTGGATTATGTTTTTATCAGCTGTTTAGACTTTCATTCTGACGGCACCCATTCGCTGCAGAGCATCCGTTGGCGAGCAAGTGACGCAATGCTACATTTCACCAAGTCTTTTCACTTGATTAAAAAAAAGACAAAAACTTAGTGAGTACATTTTCAGCAAGTTTTCGTTTTTGCTGGACTACTGGCTTGGTTTAAAGGGAACTTACAAAATAAAAGTGCCACGATCGCTTGATGTGCATCGCTGATTTTAAATGCTCTTTATATTTAAGTGTACGATGAAGCAAATTTGCACCCGAATCCGTTTCTGTCCCGGTAGGTCAGGGAGCTTGCAAATCTATGAGCAGTCATTGATTTTTGTCTGGACTTTAAACTCCGTGGCGTAGTTCAATAACAGAGAGGTTAGAGGCCGGATGTTTGGGTGACGTGTTTTGGTTTTCTGTTAATGGCGTCTGTATTTTGTCATTTTCTATTCTAAGTCCACGAGGGAGCTTCCAGCACCGGAAGAAACAAAAGCAACTCTCAAGGAAGCATGAAGTCATGGCGGTCGCTCTTTGTCAATATTTTTAGTGCTAGTAATTATAATGCCCTGTCGATTTAATGCAGAGCTGATGCTGTGGATGAGATGCACAATATGCAATTTCATATTCTGATTGAGGGCATGAACTGCTAATAGCTGCCTGTCATCAGTGAAACGGAGTTATAAAAGGCTCTGGAGCAGGATCGGTCAAGCTAACCGGCGAGACGGATGTTCTTGTGATGTAACAGGCTTTGGTTTGTCACCTTTAGAGATCACCTGGACTAAAAGCCTCTAAATACATTTTAATTTGATGTTACACACACAGGTGATGTAACTCCGTTGAGCTTCATGCGACGTGAATATAATTTATATAAAAGATCTAAAATGCAAGCAAGACCTATTACCGTGTGGAATTTAGGTTGCTGTGTGTGTGTTATCTTTGTATTATTGAGATCATTGTAGTTTTATTTATTTTTGGAAAAGTTGCAATTTTCGGTTTTCATTTTCAATTCAATTAAACTTTAAGTAATTTGTTTCAGTAATGCATCCTATTTTATTGTGTTTTTGCTTTTTATAATTATTTAATACACTTTTTATAGATCTTTATTTAAATTGTATTATTCGGAAAAAAATGTTTAAATGCTGCAGCTAGCTGAAATAAAATATATATATATATATATATATATATATATATATATATATATATATATATATATATATATATATATATATATTTAAATTAGTGCTGTTAAGCGATAAATTGCATCCAAAATAAAAGTTTTTCGTTTACATAATATATGTGTACTGTGTATATTTATTATGTATATATACAGTATTTACATGTGTATATACAGTAACATATTTATATTTATTATACAGGTAACACTTTTCAATAAAGTTCATTAGTTAATATTCCTTAAAACATTTATCTTATTTAATATGCATTTTTAAAATCACAAATGGTGTTTGTTAACATTAGCTAATGCACTGTGAGCTAACATAAACTAACAATGATTGTATTTTTATTAACTAACATTAATAAATACTGTGATAAATGCATTGTTCATTAAATATATTAAATATAAATATATATTTCTTTATATATATATATATATATATATATATATATATATATATATATATATATATATATATATATATATATTAATGTATTTGTATTTATATATACATAATAAATATACAGTATTCCGTAACATATTCGTGAGAAAAAAACTTTTTCTCTTAGTTTTTGGGTGCAGTTAATCATAATTTTTACATTGATTTTGTTTCAGTTAGTTTGTTTTATTTCAAGTAGCATAAGCGTGTGTGATTTGTTTTATTATTCTTATGATTAAAGATTGTTAACAACGTGAAGGCAATGTTGATTTACAGCAGATGTTAGATTTGCATTGGAACACGAAAGTGGGTTTTGCCGATGCTTATGTCCGCGCTGCAAATATTTCGACCTATTTATCTGGCTGCCAGTATAAATATGCTGCTTTGTGCGTGATGCCAAACAGGCCTGTGTTTTGCTGCATGAAACTAGTTTCCTTCTAGAAATACAAATCTCTTAAAGGCACGCTTCCTGTTGACCCAGTGGACTGGCTTTCATTTTTTCCCTGATTTTTCCATTTTTCAGTACCGTATTCTGTCTCAGTTTGGGTCTGTCCGGAGTGCAGTGAGTCTTCGAAAGCACGCTGATTATTTTCACGAGGTTCTGGTTTTAGTGGACGGATCTCGTGATACGTCAAGCCTCAAGTGTTCCTGATCCGATCTGGCCCCGATCTCTTTTTGTCATAGCCGCCTCATTAATGGACCCCAACTAATGAGACGTATGTTCTAACAGTAAGATCTTGGCACTATCTAAGATAAGCTTTTGTACTGAGGCTTTCATTACTGGATTCAATGAAACATTCATAATAGGGTCATTTGTCTTATCGGTGGGCTGTCAACTGTGATTTTTGATTCCAGCCTAAAGATATTTTATCACCGTCCCCGTGTGCCAGAGCAGAACTCTATTTGTAGAACGTACCAATAATGAAACTATTCTCCAGCCTGAAAATGAAGTGTCAAATGTCTTGCCGTCTGCCGTGTGAGGTCTGCCTCCAAGCTCTGTTAAAATATGATGAAATTCAGTAATATTGTATCACAAATTATGTGCCAGAGGAAAGAACAGAGCTGCGTTCTCTATGCAGTGTTGTATTTTCTTTGGGTTATTCATGTTTCGGGGGAATCGCTGAAGAGTGTAATTTGGTTTTACTGTATATAATGTATTATTACTAATACCGTTGCACACAGTTATTAAAATAACAGTTCACCCAAAGTTACCACCCTCAAGCCATCCAAAATATAATTAAGTTTGTTTCTTCATCAAAAACAGTTTTTAAAGAAATGTAGCGTTGCTTGGATGTGTTGCAGTGAATGGGTGCCGTCAGAATGAGATTCCAAACAGTTTATAAAAACATCACAATAATCCTCACCGCTCTTTTTGTGGGATTACTGTGATTTTTTTATCAGCTGTTTGGACTCTCATTCTGACGGCACCCATTCACTGCAGAGCATCCGTTGGTGAGCAAGGGATGCAATTATAAATCAGCAGTTTTTCCTTTTTGGGTGAACTATTCCTTGTTTAATACAAACATGCAGCTTTCACTTCTCGAGACATTTAAGAACAAACAGACTCGTGCGACTTTTGTTCTTCTGTGGAAGCATAAGCGTAAAAGTTTTTAAAATCAATGAATGCTTTTCTTACAGATTACTATTATGGGAATCCAAAAAATCGAGTTAAAATCTAGTTATTTTGCTAAAATGTCAGCTGTAAACGCGCACGTACCTGCCGAGCCGTTTCGAGCTTGCCCTTTAATTGTAGCGTTAAAGTTTATGTGGATATTTTTATGGCCTCCCTAAGGATGGGAATAAACTTCAGAAATCTTCTGTTCTGGTAAAATAACACCCTCGTTTCCAGAGGGCCGTCAACTCACAGGAACGCTGCAAATTGTTTACTCAAAAGATGAGAGAGCGGAAAGAAACTCTAAACAAAAATTAAACCTGGATAATGCAACCTAGCATGATTATGTCAAAATCATCACTGTACTTTGCACATGAGTGAACTCTTGGCATGACTTTGAACGTCTCTTTGTCCCGTCTGCTGCAGTGTGAATGTCCTAGCCGTGTTGTTGTTGGTTTATGGCGGCTCTTGTCTGGGCATGTTAGTGAAGGTGTTTTCCTTTTGTGTGGTGACTCAGCCCTTGGCCCGGTGTCCTTTGATTTATCACAGGCGGTTATTGCTTTGCGACCTGTGTGTTTCAGTGCGGAGGTTTCCCAGCGCATGCCTTGGTTTCCCGTGGGGCGCTCAGGTGTTTGGAATGCGATTGCTGAGGAGTGTCGAGCGGAAACCTTTATACAGTGGACACAAGATCGGCTTCTCAGATAACTCACGTGTTTACATGAACGCTATCTATTCATGCTTGACACTCAAAACCTGGTCTCATGAAAAAATCGGTGCACTTTTCTTACTGCATGTTTCCAAGAGAAACGTGACCCTGGCATATTTTTATTACGTTGACATAGGTAAGTATTGCTCAATGCAAATATCTGGGGACTGTCTGTAAAATTAACGCTCTATCGTGTTGAAATATGCCCTACGCCAAATTCAGCCCGATAGTGTTAACTGATATCAAAAGGCATTTGTTGATGCCATGGCATTTCAACTGTTTTGTCGAATCGTTTTAAATGGGATTCGAACTGCAGCTTTCTATCGCTGTCTACACCGAACCTGAAGACTATTGAATACCCTAGAAGTGTCACTCGTATACTTTTAAATGGGGAAAAACTCAACGCTTAAAATGGCAGATCAATTACGAGAAGCCCCGCCTTCTAAATAAAACCGCCAATCGCTGATCCGAGAATTCAACTCATCGCCGCATCTGCCTTCCGGTTCCGGTTGCTATAGAAACTGAGACGCACACTTAGAGCTGCATGCACGCCGGCTGATCTCGCCTGAGAAATAGGCTTTTTATAACACTATTTCAGCAAAAGAAGCAACGGCTATTGCGCAGTTGTTGTCAGAATTCATTAGTGATTTCAAATATGAAATTTAATCGTAAGCTTGGTGAACAGCTTGGGAGAATTTGATGTTTTCCAGTACAGAGAGAGAGTAGCTGCACAAAGATGGCCACCGAGTGACATGACTTGACTTAAAGAGACCGAACGCAACAAAGCGACTGTTGAAACTTTGTGTCGATACGTCATAAATAGAACACAGCGTTGGTTTTATGTCGGAGATTTGTCTCGCTGCATCCAGAATAGGTTCTATTGTATTTTGTGGTGGCGCACTGTGGCTCGCGTTTAGTGCAACGTAAGCTACCCAGTAAACCTATGTTGACCCATCTATGAAAACGGTGAAAACCCATACATATGAAGCTGGGTATGTGTTACGGTAATGTTCAAAAGCTTCCAAATGTGCCGAAATATTAATATTGTTCTGAATGCAATCTGGAAATAGCTTGATATTCTTCAAGCAATTGTGCGAAAATGACGCTTTATTAATAGAAACTTAATTTGCGTGAAAAGGAATAAAAGGTGTCAGAGTTTTAATGCCGTAAATATCAATGTCAGTCTTTTTTGTAATATTACTGCTGGCGTATTTATAAATTACTAATATGTTAATATTGACATTAAATCTATCCAGACAAATAGATTTTCGTGTCTTCATAGCAATATAAAACCATTCATTTAAATAGTATTTAAATTAAAATATTTAATTGCAATTGCGAAACTTACAGCTGTTTTACTTCCAGTCTTGATCTAAAAAGAATAAATAAATGATTTACTGAAAACCGTAGGAACAACCTTGGTTCTGACAGCGCTTTGGCATTATCGGTAAATCATAATTACATAACTCCTAATCTGCCACATACTATGATTGATTAATTGTGCCCGCAAGTTTGTAAAAATCCTGCTCATCGTGATGCTCGCTGACCAGAAACAGGCTTTCTGAAATCCTCCACTTCTACAAACCCTTTCCAGTTTGGGCCTAATATCCATGTCTTTGTGCTACTGAGCAACACAATAGCACTTCCTTCTGCTTCCGTGTCTTTTGCCTCATTGCGGAAACTGTCAGATGAAACCGTATACCTGTGGCGATGAAGACTTCATAGGAACGAACCACCCACCTCGTAGATGTCCTGTAATACCTGCAGGGCCGATGTCGGTAAAGCTTCTGTTTTATTAGCGGTGAAACATGCAGGAGTCTTGCCTGAGCGCATGGATTCAGGATGCGTTTATTAGCTGTAAATCTGAGCCAGATCTGCAGCGGCGATGTTACTAAAACGCACGATTCTCTGGTAAATACTATAGTGTTTTTTGTCGGGCGGGGAGAAGCAAGAAATAAATCGTGCTTATTGTGCACAGTGAACTGTGTTTATACTGATTTCGGTCGACTGAGTTACATTACACCTTAAAAACAAAACAAAAATATATAGTGCATGATAAAAATGCACTTTTTATCACAGTTAAACCCCCAGTTCTCACGAATGTAATACATTTGGAGATGATCACATGCAATTTATTGTGCAGTTAATGCAATGTAATGGAGCAAACGATGTTCCTCCATCAAAACATCTACGTGTTAATTGCATTTATTTAGCATTTTATTAAAAAAATTTTTTATTTATTTATTGGCCGTTTTTTTCTGATCTTGGGATGAATGTAACCTGAACATGTTTTCATGACATTCAACCGTATATCCGTATCTTCCGAGGCTGACCTCAAAAGTATGCAGCGTCGGATTTTCTTTATTCTTCACCTGTGCGAGGTTTTCTCAAGTCTGCGCTACATCGCGGCCCCTGAGCTCAAATCAAACATCAACTTGTTTCCTCACCAATCACAGCCACTTCCAGGAATTTTGTCCTGCGATTTTTCTACAGAATGAGCCCAACACTTATGAGTAATTGTGCGCCTAACAAAAACATCCACATACCTTGGCATGCGCGGTCAAATGAGGACTTGCATTGTACATGAAATCAATAGAATCAGTTTCAGAATCAGACTTTAGTACGTTTTTACCGTTTGGTTTTGTTCAGGCTGAACGGACGTCAGGAGTTCAGCTACCTTAAAATGCAACAAAAGCCTATTTTCTTGTTTTGTTGGAGTAAAATGTCTTTTAAGAATGCTTTTCTGCTTTTTATAAAATCTGAAGGTCACTTGCACTCTAAATACAAATATAAAGGTTTCCCAAAATAAAACAATAAATGTATATTTATGCAGATTCTTTTGTAGCTAGAGATATTCTACACCCATTGGTTATGAATGTCATTGTAGTTAGTCTGTGGTTTAAGTGCTTACTGTAGGCCTTGAGTTATTCACTTAAACATAACCTATATGTACATTGCTTAAAAGATTCCAGAGGTAATAGTTTAATCAGTCTGAATGCAATTACAGTAGATGACAAAACATTCCTGCTGTCTGGGAGGCTGGCTGTTCCAGACTGTTGGAAAATCCCGGTGTTTTTTGGTCAGTAGTGGCTCTAGGTTGTAAACATTCAATGAGACATTAAATACTGGGAGTGACAAGAAAGATTTAGGCAACGCACATTTTATTTGATAAATCATATATTTTAATAGGAGACTTCTCTGACTCAGGAAAGAGTGAAAGGAACTGTCTTATGGCTGTATGTTTGATAGAAAAAGAAACAAGACAACTTTGAAAAATTACAATTCCAAAGAAGTGTTTTGTATATTTAAAAATATTAGGAAAAACTGCTGTTTCATATGTCTGTAGAAAAAGTAAAAATTAAAAATAAAAAAATACAAATAAAATATATATATATATATATATATATATATATATATATATATATATATATATATATATATATATATATATATATATAAAATTTATATATATCTATATCTATATATATATATATATATATATATATATATATATATATATATTATATATATATATATATATATATATATATATATATATATATATATATATATATATAGTAAACATCTAAACCTAATAAACATCTAGCACCTAAAAACATTATCAAAACATTGTTTAAAACTAAAACTTATTTATTGGGCAAATAAGTTTTAGTTTTAAACAATGTTTTGCCCAATAAATAAGGAGTTTAAAACTGAAACAACTATATATTCTTTATTCACACATAATAACTAAAATGCATGTATTGTATTTCCTGGCTTCCTTTGGTCTTGATAACAGCTTTGCCATTCGGTTTGATTCTCGCCGCCATTGTTTTTTTATGCACTTTTCCACAGTATCTTCTGTTATTGACTGTAATTGGGCATCTGAATAAAAAATGTATAGAGTGTTTTCCTATTTTCTTCTGCCTTTCATGTGAAACAGTCATTCGAAAATTCATGGATAGCAACGCTACTGTGACTGAAGAGCTCACGTATACTGGTGGATTAACCATTACAGGCACAAACGCACACGCACATATATCTCTCTTTCACTCTTCAGAGTGTTTTTTCGAGCCGTCCTCTCATCCACATGCACAGATAATGCCAGTCTGTCTGCCAGCCGCCCTCTGCCCAACGGGAATGTCACCAATGACGTGCCCGTAATTGACGATGTCCATCATCCCGAGCTCAGCCCGGGAGAGACGCCTGTGTGCCGGGGGAAGTATTGATGAGTGCTTGTGAGGCTTTTCAGAGTTGTGAAAGCGTTTGGCGGCGGGATTCGGCTCTGTCTCAGAAGAGCTGAGATGGGTAGATGGGTGCCATAATAACAGGACGGATCCACCCTGAGAGGCTTCTCTTTCAGAGCTGTGGAGAATTAATGCAGTTAAGCCTGGAATACACCGCATGACTTTTGCAAAAAAGAAAGCTAGTCTGGAGGTTCGGATTGGTGGATTTGATAGGAAAGCACATAGTGTTCGTCACAGACTCTTGATTTCGTAGCTTTAGGCTCCATCAGGTTGGAGGATATCAGACAGTTTGATATTTCGAGCCAATTTTCGAGCACATATTGTTTACGTCGGTCAGGAGGCCAATTTTTATAAGCATGAATCTTTCCACAAAGAGCCTTTACCATCCATGATAACTCTTCATTCCACGATAGGTTCTTTGCATTATTAATTCTTTTTTTTTAAGAACTGTTCACTAAAAGGATCTTTGGGGAACCAAAACTGCTTCTTCTATGGCATTTGTTTGTTCATGCAATGCTGAGTCATACCTTGAAACAACTATCATTGATGTAATACATTTTTTGGAGAAATGTTAATGGATAAATTAATCCAATATGACGACAACACCGTCAAAACAGCTTAAAATGCTGAAATATCCAGGAGAATACAGCTGAACATACTCTGTATACGTACTGTACGTCTTTCATCTGTCGATGACGTTCACAGAACTGCTTTGCTTGCAGAGATTACACTGTGCATCTTCACCGTTTTTTTAATCAACGCAAAATATTGGTCAATGCACGGTGCAAAAGACCCGGTGGTGACAGCTTTATGTGCTTCCGAGCTGTTTGGTGGGTTTGGTTTTTTTGTTGAGATGGGCAGCGTCAGCGGCACCTAAATAGTGTTTGCTTATGAGTCTTTGCACCTGGCGTTTGTCAGTAGCTGCTATTTGACATTTATTTAAACCTCCTTCATATTAAACTGAGGGGGTTGTGGGCATACTGCTGATGAAACAGGAGATGCTTCCTCTTTAGTCTGTGCCTTTTTCTTTTCTTTTTGACCCAGACCTAGTAAAAAGTAATATACTTTTACGTATAATACAACTTTTCTGTGCTGAGCTGTTCAGGTGACAACAGAGGCGTGCATTTATTGGTTTATTTACTGTAACATATATTGCTGCTTCTCACATGAGATCTAATATGCAATTTATTTCCCAGCTTTTTGCAACTCGTGCATGTTTTTAACATAAACTTGTGTGTGAATGAGAGCAGTACTCACACGCTGTGACATCAAGTTTAAATTAACATGGTATGAAACACATGATTTTAGATAATCAGAACCAAAACTTTCGTTCTGCAGCTCTCTCCTGGAAAAGTGGGCGGGGAGCAGCAGCTCATTTGCATTTAAAGATACACTCCCTAATATTAGGTGTTTCTGCTTCCACTCAAAATAGGCATTTTTTTAAATTATGTGATAAATTATCTTATCTTATAAATTATATTATCTTATTATATGTATATACCTGTATGTGTGTGTGTGTGTGTGTGCATATATGTGAATGTGTATATATATATATATATATATATATATATATATATATATATATATATATATATATATATATCTTTTATTTGAGAAGAGCAAAGAAATCTTGTTTTCCACGATCCACAAATATCTGACATTTTTCAGAAAAGGCTTCAAATGTTCAGTGTCATTTCTGAAGGCCTTATAAAAGGTAAAAGCGCACAAAGCCACAGTCCAGCCTGAGAGTGCGTCGTCGTTCACGAGTCTCTTTGTCCTTGTGCTTTTTCCTCGGGCAGCCGGTGGCTCATCTTCACTCTAAATGCATGCGACACTCTCTGACGCTGACCGTTGCTAGGCTGAGAGGTGTTTGAGCGGCCTTTGCTCTGAACGTCTCTGTCGCCTCCTTCATTTCCTCTGGCATCTCTGACCTTAACGTGTGAGGCGAGCCAGCAGGATCCGTTCGCTTTCGCCTGGAGCGTGTCATGCAGATGTCAGTAGAGCACGGTCTGATATCAGCGTGCATTTGACTGATGAATGCAGTCTGTTTAATGATTAATGTGCAAAAATCATGCCGCATCCGCAATCTTTATTGAAATGTGGTGGATTCATTTTAATATGTTGGTTTCGAAAGGCATTTTGCATTCACGGGGCACAAGTGATGAATGAATTTTATATCCAAACGTATGTTTAAATAACGCCGCCAGGTTCGTTCTGAGTGAGTGAGATTAATGGCATTTACAGGAAATAGATGCTATCCCTGTGCAAATGTTAGCAGGTTTAGTGGAGGTGGTGTCACAGATAGAGCAAGCTGCACATAATAACTGTAGAAATCACTTTTATTGATCGATGGGCCGGAGATCATTACAGTTTGGGGTCTAATGTCCCTATAAAGACGGAATCTTAGTTTTATGATTGATACTGAAGGGCTCTTAAGTAAACATTACAAATGGTCCCATCACTAAAGCTGACTTAATTTATTAATTATTAATTTTAATTTCGACATGCATGTATATTTGAAATGCATATTATTTTATTGTGTATTCATTTATGCAATGGATATAATTAGATATAAAGTGCTTTATACGTAAATATTTACATTAAAATGTCCTTTACTTTCAACTTGCGTGAATTGAGAACTAATCTATATATGTTTAAATAATTTATTCACTAAAAAACACACACACACACACACACACACACATATATATATATATATATATATATATATATATATATATATATATGCACAAAGTATATAAATATTTACATATAAATATTATATTATATATTAATTAATAAATATATGAATTCTTATTTATGTATTAATAGAGCATATAACGATTTATTATATAACTGTTTACATTCATTGAAATTCAGTTAATTTATACAGAAAAAATATAATCTGAATTTATATCTATTTTTTATCTATGTAAGTATTTTTCTTCTAAAACTGATTCTTAATTTCTACATATATATATATATATATATATATATATATATATATATATATATATATATATATATATATATATATATATGATTTACACCTCTTGTAAAATATCTATAAACAAATCATCATAGAAAATGACATAAAAATAATGTAATTTATTTGTTTTATATATTTTATGACTTTAACTTGTCAATTAGGTTACGTTTCCCTGCCAAAGTCTTTACGGTAATCCCTGTTCTAGATGTATTACGGTAAAGAAAGCCCTAGCGCATAACATGAATGAGTTGATGATGGTCATAAACAGAAAGATCAGACACAACGTAGATCATAATATAGATCATATAAGTAGATCATCCATGTAGATTTTGTTTTGACCATTTGGACTTTGATTGTGACAAAGTAGGCTAAGCAGTACCTTACAGACACAGAAATATCTCTAGTTATGTTTTGGATAGATTGATAACCCAGCGATATTATTATGAATATGTGTGTGTATGTATGTGTGTGTGTGTGTGTGTGTGTGTGTGTGTGTGTGTGTGATCTATATATAAACAAAGTATGTGTGTATATATAGGTACATATATATGTGTGTAGCCTAAATGCATATGTGTGTGTGTGTGTGTGTGTGTGTGTGTGTGTGTGTGTGGTTTGGCATTTGTGGTTCATGAGGACAAAAATTAGTTTAATAACATGGGTGTGACAGAGGTATTACAACATGAAGGTGGTTTATGAAGACGCTGTCAATGTCCCCGTAATTCAAAAGGCTTAAAAACATACAAAATTGTGTATATATATATATATATAATTATTTACAGGTGAAAGAATATGATATCTGAATATATGTTGCTTGAAAATGCAATACTTTGATAAAAATGCATGCAATGTTTCGTGCAAATGTAGTATTTGTGATTAAACGTTTATTTTGATATACAATGTGGTCATATACGCATAGCAAAAAAAATATTCTGAATACCATCTAATTTAGGTGAACATTTAGGTGGCTAAACATGCGCTAACATGCGCTAACAAAAAGATGTACGTATGCTTTATTTATTAAACGAGCTTTTTGATATCACGTGATTTGTTTGGAGCATTAAACAGCTTTGAGAAGTTATTGTTGCTTGTAGAAAAAAGTAAAATAAAATCTCGTTCTTGGTGCGATGTGTTTTCCTGTTACCGTAACTGAGATGGGAGAGATGCAGAGCCTTAGGAGGATTTGGCCATAAAAAAAATTGATAAATAAATAATTATTTCTAATATTGGCTTTTACTCCCTCCATCCCAGAGCTTATTTATTGAGCTGTTTGTGCCCCGTGGGTTCCCAGATGTGTTTGGAAACCCTATCCAGGAGTAAATACATATCTGGAAGAAAATCAATGTTTTAATAATCTCTCCACAGGTTGTATTACACCGACAGCCCACTTCTGGAGCACATGATAGATGCCTGTGGGTGACTAGGGCTTGAAATCTAGACAACGAGCCAACTTAATTGTATATTTGCATTCATGAACTCTCAGCCTGTTGTGACGCTCTCATCGAAGTGCATCTGCTCTCAGGAGGGTGGTGTAATTCAATCTCAGCATCAAACAGATCTCATCCTAAAGGCAAACCATCGGCTTTATGAAAAGCACAGGCGTGTTTTTGTATGGTATGAAATTTCACATCGCTGTCTGGCCCGCTGGATGCTCTTCTCCCCGTTTCTTTAAACCCAGTCCAGTTGCACAAACATCTCTCCCCGTATAAACACATCTGTTCAATTAGATCGGCTAACCTAAAGTGAACCTTTGAGCGTTAAATGTACTGGAGTTCCTGCGGAGTGATTCTGTGAATTTTCACAGGTACCACTTGGTTTACCCGGAACATTGTCGAGCTGAATCGCACTCGTCCAATGTACGTGTGAAATAACCCAGAGGAACATTTCCTTGCTTATAGTTTTCCCGTGCATCCTTTTTTAAAAGGAATAGTTCACCCAAAAGCTGCTGATTTACAATTGCATCCCTTGCAGTGAATGGGTGCCGTCGGAATGAGAGTCCAAACAGCTGATGAAAAAAATCACAGTAATCCCACATTAAGAGCGGTGAGGATTATTGTGACGTTTTTATAAACTCATTCTGACGGCACCCATTCACTGCAGCACATCCATTGGTGAGACAGTGATGCTATACGTCTACAAATCTGTACCTGATGAAGAAATAAATGTAAATATTGGATGGCCTGATGGTGAACTTTAAGAAAATTAGGCTTGGTGGACGAACGGTAACTTGTAGTATAACCTGGCTTCTTTTTAAAATCTTTTAGAGAAACGGGAACAGATCGAAATGAGGCAATAGTTCATGTGCAGTAATGGTATAGAGCTATAAAATAATAGCGGCTCAGATGACTTCGGAAAATTTGAGCACATTGTTATGATCTCTTCTGAGAAATGAGTAAAATTATCTGAGTTTTTCCCTCAGGAGAAACACCAGAGAAGCTGAAAAGAAATAAGAAATGGCAAACTCGCTCGTTTTTCTGCAAACCCATTAAGATCGCTGTTTTTCATTATCAGTGCTCTCTGTGTGCATTTCTCATTTTGTTTCCATTTAGCTCCGACTATTTCTTCCAATTATACAAGAGTGAACAGATTTTCTCTGCTAAATTATTGATTTCTTCCTTCTTGTTTAGCTTCCCAGTGGGACGCTAGGTCAAATGTAAAGCTTTATATTTTTATAACGACGCTGCATAAGCAGTAAGAACGTGCTCAAATGCTCCTTTGAAAGCTTTTGTGTCACTGAAATCTTCACTCCTCCACAACCACGAGCCCACTATTCTGCACTCGCCAGCGACTCCAGAAGCCCCATTGTGCGGCAATGTACATTGCATACAGTACCGGTTGTGTTGCAACAATCGTCTGCATTGTGTTTGCTTCTTTCAGTAACGCACAGACACCGAGGGCAGTTTAGATACTGTACATAGTGTCTGCTGCGCTGAGCCGCATTAGCAGAGATTTCCTCAGAAATTAAGGCATGCAGACATAGCAGTTTGCCTTGTCTGATTCATAAAAAAGTGCAACATGTTCTCAGTTTTAACCCGGTGAAACATACATAATAATAGTCTGATTTTTATTATTTTTTATTAAAGCATATATTGAGCCATGAACTTTTAATGCCTCATTTATATTCGAATGAAAATCATTTTAGCTCAAATATGCAATTTGGTGCAGATGCTATTATTTATATGTCCAAAAAGTAAGATGAAATTCTGATAGCATGTAATGTAAATCATTAAGATCTTTATAACAGACTACTTGAATGTAAATGCATCTAAAATGCATGCATATATATATATATATATATATATATATATATATATATATATATATATATATATATATATATTATGATCAAAGCTCTGTATTATTAATTGTGTAATTCAATGCAATGCTAATTGAGAGTTGAACAAATAAACATTCCTCAAAAGCCTGATATATGATATATTGATGTATATAATTGTATTTGATGCTCACATTTTAAACATGGTTTTAATTTAAGCCTTTGTTTGGTAAAATGCTTCGGTCCAGTATGTGTTCGTCTTGAAATATGACTAACAGTGTTTAAGCTATTCTTATTTTTACTTTATTTAACCTGATATAATAAAACTGCGTATCGGATATAATAGACTGGGCTATATAGGGTTAACTTATTAACAAGACATTCCCTGCTGCTCCAGGAGACGAAAAAGTTAAAGTCAGCTTAAAAACGACCGTTTCCTTTGCTCCTTTTAGCATGTTATTCTGAATTGTCTTCATGGTCTCATGAAACGAGATCCCTTCTGAAACTCTAGAGGAGATTAAGCCTGTTTTTTTTCTGTAAGGAGAAGTATCTGAGGAACAGGAGGCCCGTAAGCAGGCCTCTCAGTTTAATCTTATTCTCAGTACTGAAACAATTGAGATGTTTTTTTTTTATTTCCTGCGGTTAGATGCAGTAAATCCTGTTGCATGTGGGTAAAAGGTGGAATATTGTACAATACCTGAGAAAGGGAATCTGTGAGAAAAAGCCGTCAGGTGTGCTGAGGAATGTCAGGTGTGGTCCCGCTGAGGAAACCGGGCGGCTCGAAGATATGTGTTCATGTGTTCGCGACATGAATGAACTCGTTGCAACGCCGCAAATATGCAGTAAACAGCATTTCTGTGGAGGCTTTAAGTGTTCGTTCGCTTCCTTAAAGGCAAAGCATACTTAAAATGCAACCGAGAAATAAATCACAAGCTAGGGTGCATCTCGCAAAGACATGTATTTCTGTTCCCCCCCCCAAAAAATAATAATAAAGCAAGCAAGCATGTTTTTGGGGCCGTTTGTTAGTATTATTTGCATTTGCATTGTGATTTTTTTTTTTTTGTCTGGCATTCAGTCATTAATAAATCGCTTTCACTGATTACATTACAATAAATATTAAAACTCATCCTGATTCTGAAAGTGTTGGTGTTTAAGTCTCTTTTGCTCGTAATACATTATATTTTACTTTAGTTTAATTTAGTCTTGTTTCGTTTAGCTTAAAATGCCAAAATGAGTCCATTAAGTTTTTTGCTTTACAATATTGAAGCATCGCTCATTTATTATTGTTGTTGTTGTTACTAAACCACTTAATTAATATTATTATTGATATTTTAAAGCACAATGCAATTAATTATTAAAATACTATTTTTAACTACTATTTTTACTAATAATAGTTACTGTTATTATTAAATAACTATTATTTATATTTTAGTGCAAATTATTATTATTTTTACTATTATTATTATTATAAAACATTGGTTAAAAAGTGTAATTGTAAATATTTCACATTATTTTCCATTGTAAAACATGATTTTACAATGCTTAAAGCATTCCTAAAATGTACTAAATAGTATTCTTTTTTTTTTTTGAACATGTGATTATTTTTGTGCACCGTCTTGGCGAAACCCTCCGACTTACATTACGCCCCGAATGTTTCTGAATCAGATTTCTGCGTGAAATGAAGCCCGTTTAGACACGTCAATGAAAGGCAGGAGTCGACGCATTAGCCCTAAAAGCATCTCCTATTATGCTTTCCATTCAAGACGGAAAAAACCTGCGTCTGCTGCGGTGCAGGGCTGACGTGGTTTGCATGGACGGGTCTTGCGTGGGTAACGATTCAGACACGGACGAGTGCGTGAGAAACTGGGGCAACGCGTGCGATGTGTCCGTGTAATGTAGGACGCTTGGACGCTCTACTGAAGGATGCTGGATCTGCCAGCAGATGGGTGTTAAGTAATCGGGGCGTGATTCATTGTCTTCACATGTTGTTTGCCATCTTTCGAGAAATAACATGGAAGAACTGCATCCTCAGTTTAGATCGGGGTGCGCTTCCTGCGGCTTGCATAATGAACCGGCTTGGCCCAATGCATTGTTACGTATAAACAGATAGCACCGTACTTCATGTTTACAGTGTAAAGCTGTGGCTTAGCTCCCTCGGAGTGAAATATGTGTGCATTGTTCACGCTGGAATGAAAGATATGAACACTGTGTAGTAATATTGCATGTCTCGAGGTATTTGAGGTCAATAATGACACTGTGGAAAACATGCCATGTGCGGTAGCTCGTAACCGCTTCTAGTGATTTATCATTTGTGCTGTGCTTTCTTTGGCGCACCTAAAGGATGCAATTCTGCAAACAATTCGGAGATTATATATCTAATTATATCAGCGGCACTTAAGAGGACTTCACAAGACAATTAGCACGGAGCGATTTCATTACGAGAACCAGTTCTGATTTGCAGCTGCATTTAGAGTTTTATAAGTATTTTCTTTTGCATTCAAACTGCACATTTTAATGTTCCATTCATTAAATTATTTATTCATTTATTTATTTATGCGTGCTACTACTACTGCTTTAGTTGTTATTGTTGCCGTTATTAATAAAAATACAATCAAATAAATTATATTAAATATAACAAGTGTAATTATTGTTAAAAAATTATAAACATTATTATTTGCGCTTATTATTGTTGGTGGTGGTGTTTTTGTGTTAATTATATATTTTTTTAAAAATTCATATTGTAAATATGTATTTATCCAGTGCTCTTTTATTAATATTATTTTGTTTTTAGTTGTTTTCAAAGAGCTAGTCATTTGCTGTACAATATACAACATGCTACATTTATTAATAATATAAATAATAAAATAAATAATAATAATGATTATGATGAATGATTATTATCATTCAAATAATTAAAAACTATTATTTATTGTAATTGTTTTTGTTAATTATATTTTTAAATATCAAATTATTTAATTTAGTATTTTTACTCATTTATTATTATTTATTTTACAATAATAAAGCATGAGTAATAATTAGTTATTAGTTGTTAATGATAATAATTGTCAACATTATTTTAATTTACTACTATTGTTAATTCTTATTATTTTGTAATTAATATTTGTATTGTTATGAATAATTATTATTATTTAGTACACTTTCTTTCATGATTTTATTACACAGAGATCCAGTCATTCGTTCTTGTGTGCTGAATGTCTGTGTAACGGCACAGATAATTGTCCCGGTCAATATCGGGCGCCGCGTTCATGTTATGTAACTCAAAAAGTGTTATTTTGTGAATTCCGCCTATTAAGTAATCTGGCATTGACTCGGAGAAGACAAAATGGCCTACATTTCAAAGTGACAGATGATGCTAGAAAGAGACTCCAGGCAGCCAACTGTGGGCCTATACTGATCTTGGACAACAAACGCATCTCTGTTCCTCGAATCTTTCCTCATCAGGGCCAAGAGAGACGACAGACCAGCTGGCTTGATACGAAGATGAAAAAATGAAAACCGAAGCTTATCATGGTAACTGTGTGACATAAAGGCCCAGTGTTCTTCTTTTTTCCCATATCCATTAAATACATATTCACAATGACCCTGGGTTACATCATATGTCAACTCTTTGTAATGTAAATAAAAGCCAAGTGATGGCCAGCATATGTTCATGTGATTCAAAAATGAATGCATTAATATTTACCACCCCCATCCTAACTCGTGGCATGCATGCGAACGAAAACGCTTTCTTCAGTCACCATTCACTTTTGTCATACTGAAAGATTGGATGAAAATGAATGGCTGACCTAACGTTTTCAGTGTTTGACGGTAATGAGATACGTGGCAAAAACATGGTACAACTGTAGAAATCGTAATGGTTCTAAAACAGGTTTTGTTTTTTGCCGCTTATTAGTTAACTAGTTGCTTATTAGCAGGCATATTACTAGCATATTAGCTTTTATTATAGCGCATATTCAGCATGACCATGTTTAAGATCCCTTAATCCAAAAAGACGTAGTTAATAGTGAGAATTGGTCCCTAAAACTAAAGTGTGACCAATTTTATGCAATATATATATATATATATATATATATATATATATATATATATATATATATTTATGCACAAGAAGCTGCATTCACATACCAATCATTTTTATGTTAATCGATCATGGATTTTGAGTTAATGTTAATTTGAGACATTAAAAATGGAAGTCATACAGGTTTGGAATGACATGAATGTCATAAATGATAGGACTTTTCTTGTTTGGGTGAGCTGTTTTTTAAATGGCACGAAAAGAAGGATATTAAAGTCCCTAAACGTGGTGTTTTTGTCTAAGGAGTGGATTTTGCTTCTGTAAAACAAGCATTGTGTTCAGATGCTTTTGGTTTGATTCATTGCAAACCTTTCATGAGCTTTTCATTTACCCTTTGCGCACTCCGTTTATCTTTAAATTATGACTAATTATAACAACTGAGTTAATTAGTGCACGACGAAGAGACCTACAATTTGTTGTTTGTCAGCGAAGGTGTAAAGCTTCATTATTTCTCCGTGGAGCAAAAGTGGGTCACAGGTCTGTTCTGAACGCAAGAAACGAAATGCAGTTTTGCACAAGACACAGTACGAAATCAAGTCAAGTACTGGTTTTTAATATAGTGCGTGCGAGGGCTTGACAACGCAGCGTAGGGAGCTTGTTCTGGGCAGACAGTAGGTGGTGAAACAACACTCTTTTCTTGTTTTTCTTCCCTTTTGTAAGCATAATGTGTGTTTCTGAAGACGCTTCATCGGGGGCCCCTGGAGATTTA
Organism: Puntigrus tetrazona; assembly: GCF_018831695.1. Classification (NCBI taxonomy): domain Eukaryota; kingdom Metazoa; phylum Chordata; class Actinopteri; order Cypriniformes; family Cyprinidae; genus Puntigrus; species Puntigrus tetrazona. The sequence goes on along the minus strand of NW_025048049.1, from coordinate 474,219 downwards.
CGTAATCGACTGCTCTGGCACTCAGACGCAGGGACAATGGGGGTAATTGCGCTTCAAAGAAGAAACAAAATACAACACCTCCACGATATTATTCATCTTTAATCTTCACACAAACATCAAGACAAGACAAACGGCGATCGCGGTTTTGCCACCGGCCTTGCATATTGAGTTTGTCGACACTCCCGGTGATGGCCCGGGGGATTGACGTACAGTAAAAAGGACAAAGCGCACTATTTTAACGAACAATTAAATAACTTCTGCTCACACCCACGTAATTCTAAGATCGTCTTTATTAAATAAATAAATACTGGGTTCTTTCTGATAATAAGTTATGTCCATGGCGTTGCAGGTCGTGTCCACACAGTGAAATGCGGCCGGTTCTTCTCGCGACGCGGGGATGGGAAAAACCGAACGTGCATGAACTACAGCATCGGATCGTTTCACCACGCAGCCCCGTGTCCTTAAGCAGGAATGTTTTCACAGTTAAACGAAATCTGCTCTCAAGAGAGCTACATCCAACCACCCCGCCTTGCCGAAAGCCCTCGCCTCAACATAAACACCTCCGCTCGCTTCAACAAAGCGAGATTTCTGCATTAAAAAAAGATAAACACCTAAACGAGATCTCATCGTCGCCTCTGGTTCCAGCCCAGCTCGGTTCAGTCCGTTTCGCGCTACTCATAATCCATGACGTCTCCTCCCATCTTCGACACTCCCGTCCAGCCGTACGTAGTCCACATTCTTGTCCTTCCTAGTATTCCAGTCTGTCGCCTCAGTTGCATCTCTGCAGCAGCATGTTAAGTGCATAGTCCATGCGGCTGCGCAGGTCCGCCGAGCAGCCGGACACGAGCAGGGTGCTGAGCCTCAGCGTGGTGGACACTCGGTCCTCGTTGATGTACGTCAGGAGGTATTCCTCGCTCTGATTGCACAGGATGATCTTGGTGTGATCGTGATAGAAGTTCACCTGCGGGAATAGTGTGCGTTTAGCAAACAAGTAGCTCCGCGTCGGCATTGCAGTATGTAGGTGCTCCAACCCAGGCGCATGTGCCCTAAATACATTACGTCATTCCGTACCTTACTGCATGTTTCGCGAAAATTGAAACGTCCAGCGAGTGGCGCTAAAACGCGAATTCATCGTGACCCGGCGTATATTTGTTATGTTGATATAGGCACGCTTTGCTGTGTTTGCATTTGTGTTGCTTCAGGTATGTTTTGCGTTCGTAATTCAGATATTCGTGGAGTGTATAAATTAATAGGTTAATCCATCCCAAAATCATTTTTTTTTTATTTGGAACGACATAGGGGTACCATGTTGTTCCAAATCTGTTCCAAAGATTTGTTTGTCTTCAGAACAAAATGTATGATATTTTAGATTAAAACCAAGAGACTCTCCTATTGACTTCATTGTCAATAAAACATTGTCAGAATACTCCGTCTGCCATCAGTGGTTCAATCTGAACCTTATGAAGCTTATTGAGAATACTTTTAGTATGCAAATAAAAATAAAATAACCACCAGCTGTTTTAGAAAACTTGTGCATAAAAAGCTGATACGGTTCACTAAAGTCCAAATATGTCACGTTTTAAATTTGACAGCATGTTAAAACCGATTTGAATACCTCAAGTAATTATATAAAAATTTGGCTTAAGTAATTGAAGCTGTCAACCTGCGAATCAGCGAGTTTTACTGCCTCTAATGTTCATTTCGACTGGACAATTGCAGTGATTCATCTGTGTATGCATGTTTTTTAAGTTTTGCAGAAATGTAGGTAGAGTAACGTATTTGCAATGAGCCTAGGTTAAGATGCTTTTGCATTTTAGCAGTCCAAAGTGAAGTTTTACCTGGAAAGTGCCATCGTTGAAGAGCATCATGAGCGCCGATCAGACTTGAGCCACTGGAGAAGATACAATCTGGGTTTTCCTGCATCTGTGACATTGGGTAAATCACCTCCCTGTTGAGGAACAGCAAGCAGTAATCAGAAAATCTGATGCGAATTGCTTAGTCAGGGTTTAAAGACACTCGATATTCAGTACGATCATCTGCACTGACACTACTGAACAAAACTTGAGATGAATAATGACCCTATTGATTTCTGTAGAGCTGCTTGAAATACCTTTGTTTCATAATTGATGAATTTAGCAACGCAGACATAGATTTTAAATTGGATCAAAATTGAACTGACTAGTTAAAAAGCTAAATAAAGAGACAATTGTTTTTTTGAACTCGATTTGATGGAACTTGAATCAGGATACTGCCGGCTTTTATAGTGCTGAGAACTTCTCACATTTTCTTGTTTTTATTGTGAAGCTGTATATAACCAGCATTTCAACCAAGCGAGGACACTTACATCCATCAGATTCTCCTCCATGTAGTGGGCGAAGTATTTTAAGATGGTGACCTGGCCGATGAACTGCTCCGGGGCTTCGCTAGTGGAGAAGACTGAACATTGTCCCAGCTCTGCATAGTAATGCACCGTCCTGAAGGTCAAAAAGACACGTTAGCCTGCATGTAATCAATCATTTTTGAGCTAAAAAGACATCTGGGATCTTCAACGCACTTTTTATCCGACAGCAGGCTCATGTGAGTGCCGTTGTTGAAGAGAACGCCAACTGTGTGATCGGACAACTGGTAGCCAAAGCCGTACTTGTTGGAATAGTCCACCCACTTAGTCACCCACTGGAAGCTGCTGTTCATGCTCTCTTTCGAAATGTTATTAGCTGCGAACGAGAGATTGCAACGGATTATTAAAAGCGACTTTGCATTTGAGAAACGGATGACGTTTAGATACGCACCTTCCGGCATGTTCTCCAGACAGCCTCGCAGCACTCGGGCCACGGTGTCCGCGACGCTTCCCATCGTGCTGTCCTCGAGACCTGAAGACACAAAAAGAGGCGAAACCTATTAGATATCGCATTAAAACATCCATTAACATCCTTTATTTGAAAAATACGTGCAACGTACATTCGCTGCTGCTACTGCAGTTCCCGAGGGTTCCTCGCACTATCATTCGAATGCTGTCTTTAATGTGTTGTTTGCTGCTGGTGTCCTTCGCCGGGACAGCTGGTTTTCCAGCAGCTGGGACGGGGGGTTTACTGTCCTGTGGGAAAATGAGGAATGTGGGGTTAGGTTACAATCTTAAACTATCTCTCTCAACTCTGACGAAGGATGGAGGAGCTCACCTCAAGAGTTTGTCTGCAGGGTTGAGGGCTGATTGACGTTTTCCGGAGGTCAAGGCACAGTCTGTTTATGTCCTCCTCCTCCTTGGTTGGCTTATCTAGCAGAAGCGAGATGTGCATTAGACGTTATGATTATGCAATCAGGGTAATCCAGAAATGGTAAAGGTTAAACTAGTGCTTACTTTGAGTCTCCAAGTACTTGGCTTTGTCCTTCTTTCCACCGAACAGGGCGGCTGCGGCTTTCTTGAAGAAGCTCTTGGCAGGGCTGGTGTGGTGAAGGTCTGGGGCCGCATGGCAACAGTTAGCAGACAGTCTGTCTGGTGTGAAACCCTGATATAAGAGGCAAAAAAACAAGTTCAAAGCCACTGAATTGGCTTCAGTGTTGGAACTGGTCAAGATAGTTTCGTCTGCACAAAGAGACACACACCTGGCAGAAAAAGTCGTGGCGTGGGGATGTCATCGAGTTGTGGCCTATCCATTGGGTTTTTGGCCAGCATACTGCTGATGAGATGCTTGGCTTGGGGCGACAAAGATGATGGCATGGAGTATCGCGCTTCCCGAATGCACCGGTACGTTTCTTTAAGGTTAGTAGTCTCGAATGGAGGTCTTCCCAAAAGCATGGTATACCTGTTGAGAATTGTCCATTATAAACAAGCATTTCCATGTGAAAACCAAGAGAAACTTTGTCCAGTATACTTACATCACACAACCGAGCGCCCACACGTCAGATTCACATCCATGTCCTTGCTTATTGAGGACTTCAGGCGACAAATAATTTGGTGTTCCACATATCGTTCTTCTACGGTTCTCAACCGGCTCGAGCTTTGCAGCCAAACCAAAGTCTCCAACCTTGAGCTCCATAGACTCATTGATGAAAAAGTTACCTGGGAAGAGCAACAGAATTAGGGTTTAATGTGCAGATGGGTTTGCATTGCATTCAAAGTAAATGTTATATCCAGTTAATGCATTCCCTAGAATCAAGCCATGATTTTGCCATTGCTGCTGCCATATTTGAGCTACAGGAAGGCCGTATTGTTAGGGTTTGAACCTTGCTTACCTAGTTTGAGGTCTCTGTGGAGGATTTCTTGCTCATGGAGATACTTCAACCCCGAGACGATCTGTCTCAGGTAGTACCGAACCTCCGGTTCTGTAAGCACCTTTCGGGCCTTGAGAATATGTGCCAGTGACTGAAAAAAAAAACTGCACGTAAGCAACGGTATTTCCTACCAGATCCATCTCATCAATCGAAGAAGGACGTCAATAGCACTTACCCGTCTGCTGCAGTATTCAAGTAGAATGTAGATATTATCTTTGTCCTCGAAATGGTGGTAGAAGTGAACGATGTGTTTGTGATGCAGGGCTCTGTGCAATTCGATTTCTCTGTCGATCTGCCAATCAAACGGCCGCACGCTTAATAAACAATTCAAGCAATGAATTGCCAGGGGCAAACACGTTACAACAGGAAAGCAAGTTACCTTTTCCCTTTGGTGAGGTTTGGAAACGCGCGTGTGTGGAATGATTTTGGCTGCATACATCTTGCCTGTGCTCAGATCTGTAAATTCATAGCATTTGGCAAAACCACCCTGCAACACACAGAGAGAGAAAATGCCTTGCATTCAAAGACAATGACAAACTAGTGCATCGCATATAAAAATATTCAACTGGCAACTTCTTTGATGCATAACTATTTTGATTGATTTGGCCCAATGAATATAGACAAAACTCAAAATAAACACTTTCAAAGTACAACTGGTTTTTATTAGTAGCGTGGCATTACTGTATTACTGTACTGTGGCGCGTAAATGGTGCTCTATGGTGTTAGTTTTTACTAAGTAAAATGTAAAATATTTACCTTGCCCAAAACTTTTCCTCTACAGTAACATCTCCCGGTGGCTGAATCCGTGATGATGCGTGACATTTCCTGCGTGGCATGAGCATTACTATCCTCTGATTTCCCTCGCCTGCTCTCGGTGGGTCTGTGGTGCGTGTGTTCACACATCTTGCCGTTATTCACAGACTGATGATGATGGTGGTGGTGGTGGTGGTGGTGGTGCGTTATAGTCCTGAGTATGTCCATGCTCGAGTCCAGACTGGGAGGAATCACCACAGAGCCTCGCTCTTATACGCGCGCGCGCCGCTCCGCCCAGTTACATTATTTTCACCGGCGCGTCACGCGGAGCTGGAACCAGACTCGCGTCTCTGAACAGGGACTTGAATCGCGAAACCAGTGTTGCGCTTTGAGCCATCTGGAAGTTTCTTTTAAACGTTTGTCTCTACATTTCAGCGCCATTCAAGTAAACGCCATTCAAGTGAAATTACTGAAGCGACACATTGGATTGATCTGATAAAAACGCTAATTTTAGAAGAAAATTTCAAATGTCACTTAGAGGTTTTTGCATCTTCAAATTGATTTTTTTTTTCTCTTTAGAATAGACAGACCTGTAAAGCACAGTTTGAATGACTTTTATAAGCCCGCATTAAAATCAGAGTTAAATGCATCGCTTGAACGTGGAAAAGAAATAAACTAAATTCATTTAATTTAATATTATATTATTGTTTTTTTATTATTAGCCTATTTATCTATACTTCAAAAACCTCTGTAGTTTACATTGTGTTTTATATTTATTTTTTTATTTGTTTTTAACGCGTTTTATTTACTTAATATTACTTTAATCGATCTTTCCATATAGTTTGTATCTATAAGTTTTATTTTTTTAATTTTTTTTATTATTATTACTGAAATATATGTATACATACACACATGTAAAAAAATTTTTTTGAGCAACCACAACAACAACAACAAAAAAATGAATACACTTATATAAATAATCTCTTCCCAGCCCAACTTATTATAAAGAAAATAGAGAAAAAAAAGAGAGAAGTAAAATGATTTATAATAAAGTAAAAATAAATCAATTTATTAAAAAAAAAAAAATCTGTATCTATAATACAGGTATGGTGTCAACATCTATAAGTTTGACCAGGACATGCACGGGCATGTTTTAGGGACTGTATATTACAGTAAAGCTCTCCAGCGCCACCACGTGGTGTGTTTCTCTGGTTGTGTGGCGCATTTATGACTCATACTGACACTCCTGTCACACACTGACATGCAGCCAACAGATTTACAGTCACACTATTCATTTACAGATACATAAGAAGCTTTTCATCCGCATGGATCGTGATATTATATTTAAAAGTCAGTCTTGTGTGAAATAAATGTTTTCGTTTTGAATGAATGCTACTGCATGCGTGGCCTTTTTGTGTTTATTACAGCTTTTCTTGTTGCAAGACGCGCTAATGGTAGGCCTATGATTTGTCTCGATCACAGTTGCCTCGAGGACTCAGCGAATGGCCATCGGTTCTCTGCAAATTAAGGTAACAAACTGTATAAAATGCATTGCTTTTTTTTTTTTTTTTTTTTTTTTGAAGTGGCCTTTAGGAAGAAAGGGAAGACGTTTACTTTTGCCGGGATCAGCTGAAGTGTGTTGATGCTGTGGTTCTGAGAAGAAGTGTTTACACGCTGAACTCGGTTATTTAAAGTTTAGTTCAACGGGTAAACATTTACATCGACCGCATGCAAACAATGCGGAGGAATGAAACGTACAGTGTAAAAATCAAAAGCGGGTACCTTTTTTTCCTCCTATTGCTTTTCATGTCTTGCTGACCAAACGTGTAATGAATTATTCATCGGTGAAGTCAAACCGCAGCCTGGACGGTTCTTCTTCAGCAGGGCGTAATGTATGGAAGAGCTTGTGTTTGCAGGATTGTTTGGTGGATATTGCATAAAACATAAGCTTTGTGTTCCAGCCAACAGCATCGGTTTTAATTGACGGCGTGATAATATGTGAACGTGACAGATCTATTCTGGGTATCATGCAAGGCCACTTCTCATATGGGCTTCTGGGAGATTACGAGTCAAATGGTCCACGAGAAGATTAGATGTTTATGCATTATATCCCTAATAACGATCCCAACTGACTTCAAGATAACTATTTGAGAGTGCTCCTTTACTGAATTTGGACATGAAGGTCTTGAGGCCGTGTTAAAAATCTCGGATTGTGTTTCATTTAAGTTATATATCTGTTTCTAACACACAAATCAAATGGCATTGATCATATGACTCTTTGTGATGCTTTTTGACCCGTCGCAATTCCGGAGTATTATAGTATCTACTATTTTATTATGCTTTGATATTTTATTTTAAAATGTTTGTTTTCGTCATTTTTATTATCTTTGTTTTTACTTTAGTTTTGATTTTTTTAATAGTTTCTTTATTACTTTTGATTATTTTTTAATTGTTTATATATTGTTATTAAAATATTTTTGCCGATGTTTGAAGCAGCAAAAACGTATTTTATGTCCAATGCAAGGCAAGAAACGAGTGAAACAGTGCAACGATTTATTAAACATCACGCATTACATACTTCAGCTTGCTTTGGAAAAGTATTGGTTTGACAGTCGTACGTCATCTTTTATGCAAGCCTTCTATAAAGAGCAAAATATCTTGATTTCTGAGTTGCACGTGGCGTGTTTCGGGCTGGTTCATGCCTGCGATCGGTCAGGAGATGTTCTGGACGGTTGTCTAGCGGCGTGGACATCGTAAGCCCAGACCTGGTTTAATCCAGATCCAGCAGAGCGGCTGTGGGGCCAGCGAGGAAAAGGGAAACGGCACACAATGACTCTGGCATCCTCGGGAAGTTCCTTTAACAACTTCTCTTCCAGAACCCCCATCTGGCACGTTAACACATAAATCATCAGTAAAAACCTCTGTGTGCTTCATGTTGGATGTTTTGCTAACATGAGGTTTATTCTAGTTAACCAAAAGCATATTCCTCACCTGAAATAAACATTAAATGATAGAAAAAGTTAAACGGAGTATATATATATATATATATATATATATATATACATATATATATATATATATATATATATATATATATATATATATATATATATATATATATATATATATATATATATAAACAGCAAAAACTAATAAAATGTCAAAGTTGCTAAAAGTTTACATTTAATAAAAAAATTAATTCAAAATCAAAAACAAAATGCAACAATAACTAATGCGATCATTTACAATAATTAACATTTATTTAGTAATGTCCTTTTCAATGATCTTAAACGAACATAATTAATGCGTCACGAATTAACGACCAACAATACGATATTTCTTAATCGACATTAACTTTATTCATAAATTCGATAAAAATGTTTTTTTTGGTTTTTGTCAATACCAAAGTTAACACATTGACGCTTACTCTCGTGTTTAATGCAAGCAAGGACATGAAATAAGTGTCAGCGTTTTATAAAAAAAACAAAATACTAAAAGTTCTCCGGAAGGCATGTGGGATTTGGACAGAAAATGAATGAATTCTATGATCTTATAGCGCCCCCCCACACGTCAACATACCACCGCAGGGGCCAGAAACACAGTCACGTTTGTGTATTTGGACAGATCGCTCTGAAATAATAAAGAGCAGCAGTGAGGAAAGCTATAGACTTGTTTGACGTAATGCAGAATACGTGAAACACATACGCTTACCTTCCAGAAGTCCTGTTTGATGAAATGGATATCAGCGCGTGGTACCCCGCGCCGCCTTGCTCTGCTCTTGGAGTAGGCTAATAATATGGAGTTTATTTCAAAACCTGTGCATTGAAACCCCATTGACGACGCTGCAAAAACCTGCATTTCAGAGCGGGACAGTTCAAACCCGAGATCAAGCGTGAGCTCCCAAACCCCACTTTTTATCCACGACTTACCAAACGTCCATCGCCTGATCCCAGGTCGGCCAGGCGGCCCTTGCGTCCTTCTAGAAGCTTGAGGACGTTTAGGGTTTGCTCTGTCGTCGAAGGTAAAAACGGCACCTGGGAGAACATCACACCAGATCTTTTCAGCTGCTCTCAACTCTTTCTGCGTCAAAGAGAGAGGAACGTGCACCAAAGCACCTTCAGTCTGAAGGGGACTCTGAGTCCAGGCATGCAGAACATGGCCCAGAGTCCGTAGACACCGGAGAAGGCAGATCCGATCAGTAAGGGGACGCTGGGGCCGGACTGCTGATGGTTGAACCACCTGCCGCTGTGCTCCTCGAGAATGACCTCAATGCAGTCCTCCATGCTGGGATCTGTTCAATAACAACACTGTAAAGCATCTCAGGGCAAACACACTACAAATAGCATGCTTTAAAGAAAATAATCACCACCACTGGAACATATATATATATATATATATACACACACACACATATATATACACACACACATATACACATATATATACATATATATGTATATATTTAGATAGATGGATGGATAGAAAAAACAAGCATTTATTAATTTTAAGTTAATGTAAATTTAGAAATATGGTATTGTTTGTTGATGCATTGATTATGTTAATATAAGAAAACTGAAAATTACATTAATGTTAATTATTGTTAACTATTGCGGTATTGTAAATGTATCGATTTTGATTTCTTTTTTATTTTCAACAACGTTTTTTTAATTTTTCTTCCTGTCTACAGTAGTCAACATTTGAAATGGGTCCAGAAACTTTATCGAAGTTGTAATTCCCATAAATAAATAATAATACGTTTTGCTTATTAAAACGTAAAAAAAAAATGGTTTGGCTAATCGAAACTATTAAAAAACAATTTTTATGTAATACGTAGAAATATACAACAAAACTAATAAAGATTTAAGAGTTAAAAATGCAAATACAAAAATAAATGGCTGTTCAAAATATTTATAAATACTATACATATTATATACTAAAATATTATTGTATCGCTGACGTGAGTAATTACATCTTGCATCTAAAAACTAAATCCATTTTAGTTCATCCACTACAATTTTACAGATTATTTTTTAATAGTTTACTCTTTTGAAATATTGAAATAGTAATTATTGAAATTATTATTAGCTTTGTTTTATACATTTGCACTTGACTTCAGGTTGATTGGGGCGCTTTTTGTAAGCGAAATGACTCTGAATTCACCCATATTTAAATGTATTTATTCGTGTGATCAGTTTTCCAGAGATTTGCAAAATCCTTAACAAACGCTAAAGAAATGTATGTGTTTGAACGCTTTATTGCTAAGCGATTTATAGATAACTAAATAAAAAAAATTAAAAAAACACTAAAAAAATAAAATTGCTCTGTCGAAAAAACAACAACAACAACACACCACCATTCCGAGCAGAATAAACGTTTTGATGATATATAAGTAGCTGAGTCGTGAAGTTTAATAGCGGCCGGAAGAGGGCGCGCTTCTGCAGGAATCCGACGGAAAGAGAAAGCGTGTCGTATTCACGTCATGTATCGAATGACCGCGGACATTGCGGCCAAACAAACAAAACGTGCTTAACGGGGTGGACGGAGCTTCACTGCGTTTTAACCTGCTTTAAATCAAACTGAAAACGTTACACGCGCCTCATCTCAATCGATACCGCTCTCTAAATCTAAACGTTAAGCTGCCTAGGCATTAAAGTAGGCCGTGTTTTAATTTCAGATATGTTTGAATGTGGGAAACGTTGCCTTACCTACTTCCTACCAGGGCTTTCGTAGGCTTTCCAGATTAAAGCGATTGACGGATACCAAACCAATGAGATTTAAGAGATAGATCTGCCCTCTGGACCTCTGCAAATCTCTGCTAAACGTAATAATAATAAACGTATTTACTGTTATAATCACAACAAAAACACTACCAAAATATCTACCATGAATAAACGTTTATTAGACCTATAAATTATATATATATTTTTTATTTTTAATCTATTGTACTGCGAGAGAAAAATTCTGTATGATGTTTTTCATCAGATTTTTTTTTTAATTAATTATTTTTGTTACATTTTATTTACATAAATAACTATACTGTTTGATTATACATAAATTAGAGACATCTTGGATTCGGATTTAAACGTTTTGCATATTTATTAACGTGATTTGGAGAAGTTCGTTGTTTTACAAAACTAGCAATAGTTGGCTAACCGCGACCGTGAATTTTGAAAACGCTTTTTTATTTAAAGTAAATATACGTCAAATGTTAACATGTATAAGAATATTGTTTTATTAAGCTGGAAATTTGATAATCAAGCGAAAACGCATAGTGTCTTCCGGGGTTGAGGACTACAAACAGTAGCACTGCAAAACTACATTTCCCAGCAGCAAGCGCGACTGAGTGACGTCGGCGCGGCCGGGAGCGCGCACAGCGGAGCGGCTGATGCTGATGCTCAGCTCAGAGGACACGGAGTGATCCGAGCATCACCGGGAACCGACTGAATTATCGTGCCAAATCTCTTCTGGCTTCGGTAGGATGCGTCAGGACGGATCCATGCAGGTCTGAACCGGTCTTTTCAAAGATTACGTTGTCATGTGTGGCCCTATAATATGAAGTTGTTTCATTGTAATTCCAGTTTTCCTGAGCATTTCCGAATTGTGTAGAAATTAATATAAGGCGAAATGTATCCCAGTTAATTGATGTAACGTGTTAACCTCGTTCACGCCACAATTAAGTATGCCGTTATGGTAAAATGAAGGTAAGGGTGAATAAAATGGATATTTGTTATTGATGGAAACACACCCTAACCCTCTGTAATGTGGGGGTTGGGGGAATAGTCCTGTACTAAAGCATTTCATAGCTTTAAATCGCTTCCTCTCTGTACATTGATCATTATCATAATTAAACGAGTGTCAGCTTTACTGTATTTTTAAGATGGTCTTAAAGGATGGCTTTTTGTGGATGATTTTCAGGTTATTTCAGCCAATGACAAGCTCTAAATAGGATTAATGTCAAGCGTGAATGAAATGGGATATTTTACTATGTTTGGTTTGTTTTGGAAGTGTGATGTATAGAAGTAAAGCCTAACTGAACCTTACTTTTCAAAGGCAATTCACATGTTTCGACTTTACTCTTATTTAAACCGTATGTCAAGTCTTGTAATCCCTTATATATTATATAGTATATTTTGATTCAGGTGTGATTATATTTACAAATATTTATAGACCGATAATCGGTTTAAAACCCAAATAATCTTTACATTTTTACTGTACCGCAAACACCGTTGTTATTTTTATATTGTATAAATATGCATTATACAAAGTATGCAATGTTACAGTGTTTTTGCATTTATTCCTTTGATATGCATGCAAGTAGTATGTATGTAAGTATATATGCTGTATATATATATATATATATATGTGTATATATTTATGTATATATGTGTGTATATATATATATATATATATATATATATATATATATATATATATATATATGTGTGTGTGTATATATATATATATATATATATATATATATATATGTGTCTGTATATATATATATATATATATATATATGTGTATATATATATATATATATATATATATATATATATATATATATATATATATATGTCTGTGTATATATATATATATATATATATGTGTGTGTATTTATTTATTTATTTATTTGTTTGTTTTCATTTATTAATGTTTTTTTCATTACGAAAAATTTATTTGCATTAATTTAGATTACCATACAATACAATACCATACAAAATTACAAATTTAGATTACAAAAACAGTGTAAATAAAGTACATTATTATTATTATTCATTTATTGTTCATGTTTGTAGTGTAGTCTGATTACAAAAAAATTGGTTTAACAAACATTTAAACAGATAAAATCAGTCATCAAAAATAATAAGGTCAGTATTGACTAACTTTAATTAGTCCAAATGTTTCTGTTAATAAATAGCACTTCAGTGTTAGATTTTTGTTGCGTTTAATCTGTCAGTTTAAAAATTGCTCGATTAGTGTCCGCTGCCTTAATGTAATATATCTCCATGATAGATGCAGATTTAGAGAAAATAGATTTATCGGTGCAGATAAAATGCACATCTGTGTTGCCGAAGCCGTTTGTTCGTAAGCGTCTTTTCTCGTTCCAGATGGCTGCGGCGCAGAAAGAGGGCTCTGACCAGAACTTCGATTACATGTTCAAACTGCTGATCATCGGCAACAGCAGTGTAGGAAAGACGTCGTTTCTCTTCCGGTACGCTGACGACTCCTTCACGTCAGCGTTCGTGAGCACGGTGGGCATCGATTTCAAAGTCAAAACCGTCTACAAGAACGACAAGAGAATCAAACTGCAGATATGGGTGAGTTGGCCTACATTAGACAGCAGGTTTCATTAGACTAGCCGTGTAGCTTGAAACGAGGCCGGTTAAATTGATGCCTTGCTCGCCTCAGGTCAGCGCTTCTCAACTGGTGGGATGCAATCCGCTAAATTAGACAGATGCGAGCATATTCTACACTTAACGTAAATAGTACATCCTTGTGCGTGGGCATTCACTGCCTAGGGTGATGAATTTCATAGCTTTTTTTAACGTGATTGGTAAATGCAAATACGTGATTGGTGTCATGAAAAGCCACTTCGTTGCGTATGTTTCCAGACCAAATTCGGTCCGTTTGGCGCAAACATACGAGTCAGCGTGACTCAAAATGGCCGAAATGCTCAAAGCAGGTGGTGAACAAGCGTGATGGATAAAAGTGGCTTAGTGGAGTGATGTTCGGTGCATTTGTTAGACGTCTAACATGCACGCTCTCACCAACCAGGAAGGTTTTTGCGCTTGAAACCGCATTCCGTTTTGCCCATCGACGCCAAATGTAGTTCATTGGTAATCGTCAACGCGGACTGACTGAAAAGCAGTAACGTTTTTTATAAGTAATACGCGAGACGTGTGGAAAGTGGCCTAAAGCAAATGCCTGTGTTGAGAATTGCTGCATGGGGTTTCCGAACTGATTGGCATTGATGCCGTTGATTCAATAACGTCATTATTTTAACGTCATGTGTGGAAAGCGAACGCTGATTGATTGCGCATTCAGACCGCCTCGCATCAACCTGAGTTCCATGGTCATTGATTATATGATCAGTCGCTCATTTTTACGCAAGCACAGCTGTTATTAAAGGGCTAATTCACCGCCGGTGAGAATTTTAATAGGTGTCGTCAGCCTATGTTCACTTTGAAATCATATAT
>NW_025048049.1:452500-455000 GCF_018831695.1 Puntigrus tetrazona | reverse complement strand
CTCTGTCTTTGGGAACATCGTTTAAGCCTTTTGTTTGCGAACCATTGAGCCAGAGACAGTAAAGGCCGCGTGTAAACCCAATGTGTGCTATGAGAACGTTTATTGCAAGCATCTAATGGGTGTTTTAGGGGCGGTGAAACGAAAGATATAATGATTTTAAAGTGAGACGGTTTTCCTTGCTTCCAAACATGTTCACGGCTTAGCTGTATGTTTTCGTTGCTATATTGCTGTTTTGCCTTGATGTGTGTTGTGGTCGTCATTTTAATCCCCTGAACAGTTTTAACATGCTCACGCTGACTCACATTAGTGTCGTACTTCACTAGCATTACGTGTGTTGGGTATGAAGCTCTTCCGCTTGCATTAGACTCACATGAATCATCCATCTGCTTCACACATCTTACAGCACTCGCTCACTCAAAATACTGAAGGCAGGGCTGTCAATAGCAATGCTTATTTTAAAATAAAATATAATAAAACAAACGAATATTAATAAATATATATATATATATATATATATATATATATATATATATATATATATATATATATATATATATATATATATATATATATATATATATATATATATATATATATATATATATATATATATATATATATATATATATATTTTATTTTTTTTTTTTTTTTTTTTAAATATACTTATATTTTCTTATGATATTATTTATTTTATAGTTGTATTTTTTTATTTTTAATTTTAAAAAGTAGGACTGTTGATTTAACTTGTTAATTTGATTGTAATAGTAATTTCTTATTTTTTTAGAATTAATATGTAATATATTTATATTATTTAATTATCTACATTTATTTCTGATTCTGTGTATACTTATGTTGGATTTTAATGTTTATTTAATTATATATATATATGTATATGTGTGTGTATATATGTATATGTGTAATCAGCCATTGGGCCTATATATATATATATATTATATATATATGTATATATATATATATATATATATATATATATATATATATATATAGCTTTGATTATTTGATTATTAGATTTCAATTTATTATACTTTTTCTAATGTACAATTTATTAGGTGTTAAACTGGTCTTTAAGTGATAAATTGGATCAATCAGTGTACAGTTTTTAATTGATGGACAGGTATAGTTTAGTCCCCAGCAGACTGGGGGTATGTATGTATGATTGTTTCTCTCTCTGGACGTCTCGTGGATGAGTCTGACCAGCACCTGCTCAGGGAACGAGCGCCTTTCGTTTGCTCTTATCAGCGGCTCTGTTTGTGGTAATTAGAGCCGTCCACTCGAGTCTGTGTGTGTCCAAACAGAAGCCTTTCACAGAGCCATAAAGAGACGCTCAGAGCCCATTTTATAATTGCTTGCGGTAGTAGATCATCATAAAGCCTCCTAATGGAGCCCCGTGCTTTATTTTGTGGCTGGCCGTTGTGTGTGTGTGTGTGTGTGTGTGTGTGTGAGTGTGTGTGAGTGTGTTAGTGTGTGTGTGTGTGTGTGTGTGTGAGTGTGTGTGTGTGTGTGAGTGTGTGTGTGAGTGTGTGTGTGTGTGTGTGTGTGTGTGTGTGTGTGTGTGTGTGTGTGTGTGTGTGTGTGTGTGTGTGAGTGTGTGTGTGTGTGTGTGTGTGTGTGTGTGTGTGTGTGTGTGTGTGTGTGTGTGTAAGGTGTGTGCTTGGATCTGTCTGTGGCAGATAAGAGCACACACTCTGCAGGGTTCAGGGTTTGTCACGGTCCGCTGCACACTAGAGGGCAGTGTTAGTGGCCCACGCAAGACTATTTACTGTTAAAATTAAATCTAAATTCACTCGATGTACGCTCATGTACATCTCTGTCACAGTATTGTAAAGATAAAATAGCCGGTCTTTGTAATCTGTGACTAGAATACTAATTTATTCCTCTAAGGGCTCTTGTAATAAACTAATAAAACTAAAACCTTAAAATGATTAATATGAAGATTAAGTTTAGTAAATCGCACGTTGACTGCAAAAAAAAAAAAAAAAGAAAACGAAAAGAAAAAATGTTTCAGTTGGATTGCGTCGTTTCAAAATAAACATTTCTCTTTTTCATTTCATTTAACTGAAATAAAATGAATAAAAACTATACTGGCATAATAAAAACTGTAACATTCCCAAGAAAATAAATTTAAAAATAACTTTTTTTTAATTATATTACTGTTAACGCTGGCTGCTTATTAGCATGCATATTACTATAATATTAGCCATTTATTAGTGCTAATTAAGCACGTATTTATGTCTTATTCTACATCCCTAATCCTACCAAATGCTTAAACTTAACAAGTGCCTTATTACTATTAATAAGCAGCAAATTAGAAATGATTTATTGAGGGAAAAGTCGTAGTTAACAGTGTTACATTTTCTAATCACTAAATGTTAAGCTAAATCAAAATGTAAAAATAAAAACCTAATTAAACTCTTAATAAAAACTATAACAGTATTTCAATTATACTAAAATAACATTTTTTTTTTTTTAAAGCAATTAT
>NW_025048049.1:442500-447500 GCF_018831695.1 Puntigrus tetrazona | reverse complement strand
CGGGAACAGAGGAGTAAAGCGAGCTGCTGAGTCACTAGCACCTCCAGAAGACTTGACGTCTGAGCTTTATGACGTTACTAAGCAAAGATGAGACCTGGGTTTACTGAAAAGACTGAGCTTCATCAGCGGATCTCTTCCTAAAGCAGTCGTTCACTCGGAAATTAAATTCTGTCTTTCCTGTACAAAAGAAAATGACAAAAACGACAGATCTGGCAGTGAATGACTGCGAAAACACTCGAGGCTTGACATTCAGCTAAATGTGACGCTCTAATAAGAATAAAAAATTAATAAGAATAAAAAATATTCATAAAAAATAAGTAAATATATTTGTCTCCTAAAATAATCTATTAAATGTATTTTTAATTAATAAAAACATTAAATTGTTAGTAATTAATGTTATATGCTATTTATATTGATAATTAGTGATATTTGTTGATTGATAATTAATTGATAATTAATTATTTTTTATTATAGTAATATTTAGATTCATATTTGTGTTAATACATTTGATAAATATTACTTTAATTAAATTAAAAATAATATAATAATAATAATAATAATAATAATAATACCTAAATATATCTGTCTTTGTAAAAACCTTCCTGTCTTCTTGGATTAGTTTTTTTTCACTAAGCCTTATTGAAATGCATTATGGGATGTGCTATTTGTGCTGATCTAAAGGGCCGAGAAGAAAGAAAGAAATATAAATAAAGAAATGCTGAAGTAAATGAAGACAAAGCATGTAAAAAAAAGAGCAGAATGTGGGGAAATACGAAGCTTAAATTCAGTGAATAAAATAAATATATAAATAAACTGGTTCCTTTTAGTCGCAAATTTTCCCGCTAGTTTTTATTTTTAAATATCTAAATATTTTAGAAATAAATATTTAGCTAATTAAGTCTGTTTGTATATTTAGTAATATAGAGTAAACATATTGTATTAATCTTTGCTTGTATTCATGCAGTTGTATTGAATGCAAATATACATACAATTCTAAAATTACAAAGATATTACACTCTTTATTTTTTTGTAGCAATTTTCCATTCACAGTCGATATAGCCGACTAGTTTTCCAAAAAGGTAGCTATAACTCCATGAAATGATGACTAGCCTGCAGTTGTGCAAGCTAAAGAGTCGAAGCACTAGTGACAGTTTGTCTCATCGTCAGAACTGAGCTCAGAGAAGAAACGGAGTCTGGCGTTACTCAAGAGACTCCAGCTGCGGTCAGTGAACTGACACCTAATTAAAGCAGACGTATGTGAAAGCGCTGGGGAAACACAGGAACAACTCTTAGCACAGTCTCTACGACATACATGAGCAAACACCGTAATGTGCGGCGGGCTTCGGTGACGAACCAGCTGTCTGCTGTTGCTATGGCGCCAAAACAAGCTTTTAAAAAATTGGTTATTGCAAAGCTATATTTGTATAGCTATTGGTTAGAGATAAATGTGCATCAAAATACAGATTTTAATTGAATGCATAACCTTTGAGATCAACAAAAAGGATGGGAAGTGTGTGCTTTTTTTTTTTTTAAAGTTTGTTCTGATTGCTTATTATTTTTCGAATATAGCTTTGCATTTTCCTTTTTCAAAAAATTGGGACGTGCATAAAACGTTTGGTCTAAACGGGCAACGTGTTTGATGGAGCTCGGCTAATATGGAGGCCCATACCTGCAAAAAAAAAAAAAAAGTTAAATAAATTAAAAAATTGGCAAATAATGAAAAAAATTTTTTACAATAAATCACTTAAATTATTAAATCACTTAATTATAATAATAAATAGTTCAAATATTAAAAGTAATAATTAAATTATTATTATTAGTAGTAGTAATTATTATATTAAATAATATTTAATAATAAAAGTTAATCAAAGTTAAAAAGGAATTGAAAAATACACATACAATATACAATATAAATACAAATTTAGAATAAATAAATGTAAAAAGATATAAAATGTACAAAAATAAATTCTAAAATTAAAAATTAAGTATATTTTTTTATAAATTTATATTATCAATTGGGTTTTGTAATATATACATAATATGTATTGTTTGGTTGATCTGATGGAGCCCTGTATATATTAAGGCCCATTAAACCTGCAAAAATTTAAATAATAATCAATGTAAATAAAAATAAATAGAAATCTTAATTCTATAACTTAATAAATTACAATTATTTTTATATGAAATGTAGTCCTTTTTATATTTTTTCACACACACACACACACACATATATATATTTACGAGTTCGCCACGTATAATTAATCATAGTAACGGTAAAAAGTAAGCGTGTTTGGCGAGCTGTCAGGAGAGAGGCTCGGAACTAGGTGGACTACGAGTCCAGAGTTTTCCTCTTGTCCGTGAAAGCGGACAGGACTCACACCCGATCCCTGATAGAGAGGATAGTAGAACTAGGAGGAATGGAGATTGGGGTGGTGGAGGGATGCTGCGAGATATCGAGGTAAGAAGCTTGTGCGAATTTATAGTAGGCTTCTCTTACCTGGATAATTGCGTGATTAGGAAACGAGAAGCCAGCCGCGTTAATTATCAGTGCGTGCTCCTCCCGAAATTTGTTTATAGCTAAACATCATATAAAATTCAGAAGTAAGTATGCCATGCACGATGCAACGCTCGTTCACACCAGTATATAGTATGTACCTGCTCATGCATACCTGTATGTGGGCCATCCTTGCATTGAGAGCGTGAATCCTAACATCCTTGCTTGTTTGTAACTAGGTCAACCCAGATAAAGACGTACTCCTGGGACAACGCGCAGGTCATCCTGGCAGGAAATAAGTGTGACATGGAGGAGGAGAGAGTCGTGTCTTCAGATAGCGGCAGACTGCTGGCGGAGCAGCTGGGTAAGTCCACTTGTCCTTACTTCACCCCGAAAACTAGAAACCTCCGGACCTGTGGAGCCTACTCAGGTGGGCAGCATGATTGTATTTTAACTCCCGTAGTTTTGCTTCAAGACCCACATTTTGAAATAAATACGTTTATGTTTTTACATGGGATGTTTAGATGAGAGCATGGCATGCAACCTACAAAATGGCTAGAGATAAATGTGCATCAAAATACAGATTTTAATTGAATGCATAACCTTTGGCATCAACAAAAAGGATGGGACGTGTGTGCTTTTTCTGTTCTGATTGCGTATTATTTTTCGAATATAGCTTTGCATTTTCCTTTTTCTATGCGTAAGCTGATCAGAACAAGACATGTGACCTATTTTTGGGCAAGACCCACTGGTTGTAATTGCGGCTCCAAAATGGCTATAAATAAATGTCGCCGATGCATAAAAGGCCTCATTTTTGCTCCGTGATCGAATACATACCTCAGACGGCTCTCGCGTTAGCGTAGCTTCGCTGTGCATAAATTAGAGCATATGGATGGAATTGCAGCATTGAACTCGGGCGATAATTAAACGCGTGTAATTGGATGACGCCGGAACGTGTGAACGGCGAGCGGTGAAAATAGACACACTTACTGAGGTTTGGTGTGAAAGAGGACGCGTCCCGGCCATTTTCAGAGCGCCCAATCAATTAGTTTTTCTTTAGGGATTGTGGCCAGCGGAGTTAAGATGCTCGAAATGCATGCAAAATGTTCCAGCGGATATCATTTCTATTACGGTTTTCTGACATCTACACTGTCTTTCCGTCTGCCAGGTTTCGAGTTTTTCGAAACGAGCGCCAAGGACAACGTCAACGTGAAGCAGACCTTCGAGCGCCTAGTGGATATAATCTGCGACAAGATGTCCGAGAGTTTAGAGACTGACCCCGCCGTGACCACAGGAACCCAGGGGACGGCCCGGTTAACAGACAACCCTCCTCCGCTGCAGCAGCCCAACTGTGCCTGTTAGTGCTCAGTTTACATAGTAGCATTAGTGTGTGTGTGTTTGCGCGCTGTGTGTGTGTGTGTGTGTGTAACACCTTTAGATAGATGCATATATCCTTTAATGTCATAGAATACAGGTGCTGGAACAACTTGAATCTGATCGGTGCATGTCAGGAGTCACGTGACCCTTTAAACCCGACGGAAGCGAAGCTGGATGCAGTCTTGATCGACAGTGTTTTGAAAAAGCAGCGCGGAAAAATTGCTCGACTATGTTGCATTCTTTGGTTTTTGGTGTATTGGGCTGTGAGTGTGTTGCACCACTTCTCAAACAAGTCCTTCTCGAGGTGCTTTTTTAAAAACGGTAAGAAGCAGCGGCCGAAGACATCCGTCTGATGCATGTGAAAACAGACCAAACGAACCCAGAACGCAAGAACGTGTTGTGTGCGAATGCAACTTTTGCGTGTTTTGTTCCAGCACCTTTGCACTAGAGTCACGTCCGTCTTTACGGTGCCTAGTTCATTCTGACGCTCTGTTTTCTTTACTGTCAGGCCTTTACGTTTAGTTCGTCCGCATGCATGCAGCGGCTGTTAATGAACAGATGACTTCGAGCACCACCGAACTGGTCTTTCTCTAAGTCCTACCTCCTTGGTTACTAGGAAATAGTTTTTTTTGTGAACAATTAAACTCGCTTTTCGCTGAGCTCCGCCCTCTTAGTTACAAAAAAAAGTCATTTTGTAACCGAGAAAACTTAATTAAAATTAAAATTAGTTTAGGAAAAAAATTGTACGATCGAACTATCCTCTCCGTAAGCTCCGCCCCTTTAATGCCGCATAAACCGCATTTGTTACGAATTGCGCGTTCGTTTAAAATAAACGGAAGATTTTTTTTCGTGAACTCTTTGCGACGAATCTAACTAACCCTGAGCTAATTCTCCACCAAAGTCGGAGCTTTGATGTCGTTACGGCTAAAAATGTAGTTAAACGTTAGCTTCGGCTAAAACAGATTTTTGCGAACGTTTTCGCTAAGCCCCGCCCCCTTAATTTCGAATAAACGTAATTACGAGTTTACGTGATACGTTTTTATTTTTAAAAATTTAAAAATCGAATAAAAACGTGGTTACGACTTAAAGTAAACTGCGTTTCCGCCCCTCAAAATAATAATTATAAATT
>NW_025048049.1:437500-440000 GCF_018831695.1 Puntigrus tetrazona | reverse complement strand
TGCAGTAGCTTCCCGTTAGCTGTCATTTCAGGTGTACGGCATGCATAACATAGCTTTTTAAATCCAGGCTCGAAAGGGAGTGAAAACAAATGCACATGCAAAAAGTACTCGTGGATATCAGATGGTAATGACTTCTGTACGCTGTTTTACCATGCTACGTCCAAAAAGAACGCTACTTTCCTGTCTGTGAAGCTCTTTGCATTTAAATGATTTCATTTGATCAATAATGCATCAGATTTGCTTTTACCGAACCGTTTCCAAAGTCCCCTCAGAACATTAAAATGTTCGCTTGATTAATCGATGGGAGGCTTTAAGCCTCTGTTCCCGAAATGCGACTTTATTCAAAACGCTGTGATCTTACTCTAAAAATATTTTATTTTTAAAAAGTGCTCATTTGATTTTTGGTTTGCGTGGGAAAAAATAAAAAAATAAATAAAAAATGTCGGACCTGAGTTGTGATTTCTGATATTTTAGCTGAAGGGGTCCCTCAACTAGAGCTGGTTGTTCTGTATGTGCGGCGTGTGTGTGACAAAAGTGTATCAGTTACTGTTGAAAATGCCAATAAATATTCCTATTGTGTTGATATTTCAGTGCTCTTCTGCTGTGTTTGTTTGTAAAAGGTTTTGTGTTTCAGGTGCAACGGGTAAATAAAAGGTTAAAAAAAAAAAGACAATCAGTCTAATATAACCCTTATGAATGCAAGCAAGGCATTAATGCGCGTGCATTGTTTTTCCGAATAAGCAATAAAACCCATAAGACGCGATTTTATAATTGAAAAGATTACAGACTTTAATTATTGATTGAACTTTCTGCCTCAAAATGACTTTGTTTCATTAATGGTTGTTATAGGTGATAGATTATAGGTCAGGAAATCCTGAAGTGGCTTTGAATAACCAATAAAACACTTTTTTTTTTTATCACTTCTGGTCTCATGGTCCTGATGTTAAAAGCCTAAAATAAGGTCTGTATTTACCACAAGCTCGATGTGTTTTAACGTTTTATACCATCATAAAATTCATTCGTAATAGTCTTGCTTTAAAAGCCTTTGGTGTTCTTTTCTAGCTTATATTAATTTATATTAACGTTTGTTTTATTGATCAAGTTTGTCGAGTTTAACTTAGACATACGTTTATAAAGCATACTGCAGTAAAGTTACAGGAAGTAAAAAAAAAAAGTGAATTCACTTCAAATGAACAAGATGACCATTTCCTTTCTAAAGGTCAGTTGTAATGGCTTTTTTCTGCCACCTGCCGGAAGTGAAGGGTAATGCAAGCATGACAAAGCACATTAATTTTTTTTCCCAGCATCATTTAAGGATGTAATCAACGGTGAAAAAATAAAAATAAAATAATAATAATGAATGGATGTAATGTTTAACGCTTGCTTTTATATCAGGGGTTTATGCTGAGTCTGATTTTAATGTTGATTCATTTGCTGCAACGTTTGCGAAAATGAACCGTGGTTTTGCTACAAATAAAACCAAAAAAACACGGTTAATATAATAACCATAATTTAACCATGGTCTAGCAACACTAACAGCAGTTTGACCGTGGTATTTGTTTTAAAACTGTGGTTATACAAATGATAATCAATAAGACATCAGTAATACCCTTTTATGATCAAATGTTTGATACGGTAGTTTTACACCCACGTGATGTCCATGCTTCAGTCGGAAGTTATTGCCACAAGATTATTTTTTTTATCACAAAGAGACTACGAAACGTTTCAAGGGTGCAATATAATTTATTGCATGTCATTTATTTATTGGCGTAAGTATAAAAACATGCATATTAGTCTTATTATAAGCACATATTAATGAACTGATTCATTTTAGATGGCGAAGTTTGATAAGTACGAGTGGACATCAGCTGAAACCTGAGACGATAAATGTATAAAACGATGTATTTACTGTTGCTTTTAATCAGTCGCCTGGAAAGGATTTAATATGAAGTGACTCTCAGTGGCCACCAGGTGGCGCCAGAACCACGGCTTTATCTTTATCAGATAACAGTGCATTTTAAAGGAAACCAGCTTTGCTTCTATTTTAGATCCATTAACGCTATCCGGTTTATATTCTTCAGCATGACCGATGCGTAATAGTTATGTACCTTTTTGATTATTACATAAAGGTTTCACCATATAAAACCCGGAAATTAGAGCAAACCTTACGCGTCCAGTAGATGGCGCAGAAACAGCCAGACCTTCCTTCGTCTCGTGAGGGATATTACCGAGCAAGCAAACCAAACCATGCTCTTCAGCTCACCGAGACACCTCGAGCTTCACATACAAACACTCGACACGCGTGTGGAATCAACCCATGCTTTTATTTCATTTGTTGCATAAAAAAATGATTTCTTTTTTCCTTGTAGTTTACGGACTTGAAACCGTTCGGAGATGGACCTACAGCGCCGGCAAAAGACTGTAAGAGACCCAAAGAAGTGTTTCAGCTTTTAATCGGCAGAACTCATGAATCAAATGTGAAAGTATCCCTTTAATGACA